>NW_006290023.1:393932-401394 GCF_000327345.1 Myotis davidii | reverse complement strand
ACAAAAATATAAACTGATGAACAAAAATAGATACAGAGGCAGAGCAACATCAAACAGACTGTCAAACTACAGCAGGAAGGCCGGGGAGGGTTGGGGGTGGGTGGGTAAGAGATCAACCGAAGGACTTGTATGCATGCATATAAGCATAACCAATGGACACAAGACACTGGGGGATAGGGGACACCGGGGGAAGGTCAAGGGGAAAAAAGGAGACATATATAATACACTTTGTAATACTTTAAGCAATAAAATAAAAAATTAAAAAAATATATGAATAATAAAATGACAATAACCACATTCCTATCAATAATTACTTTAAATGTAAATGAATTAAATGCTCCAATCAAAAGACATAGGATGACTAAGTAGGTATGAAAACAAGACCCATAGCCCTAGCTGGTTTGGCTCAGTGGATAGAGCATTGGCCTGTAGGCTGAAGGGTCCCGGGTTCAATTCCAGTCAAGGGCACATGTCTGGGTTGCAGGATCCATCCTTAGTAGGGGCATGCAGGAGGCAGCCAATCAGTGAATGATTCTCTTTCATCATTGATGTTTCTGTCTCTTTCTCCCTCACCCTTCCTCTCTGAAATCAATAAAAAAAAATGTATTTAAAAAGAAATAAAACAAGATCCATACATATGCCCCCTATAAAGGAAACACTTCAGATGGAAAGACACTGTTTGAAAGTTAAAGGTTGAAAAAAATATTTCGTACAAATGGAAATTTCTTTAAAATGCTGGGGTATAAATCCTTATATCAGACAAAATATACCTTAAAACAAAAGATATAGCAAGAGATACAAGAAACCCCAAACATTACTTTGAAAACAAAAACAGATATTAATCCATCTGTTTATTGAAGCCTTACTTAAAACTAGAGGCCCAGCACACAAAATCGTGTGTGAGTAGGGTCCCTAGGCCTAGCCTGCGATCAGGGCCATGTACAATACCCTGTGACACCCCACAACGCCTCACGATGCTCAACACCACTGCCCCACAACACCCCATGACACTATCCACAGCCACCCCACAATGCTTCATGATATTCCTCACTGCTGCCCCACAATGCTCCTCGATGCTCCCTGCTGCCACCCAGCATTGCTCACCACCTCTTGCTGCTGGATGCTCACTGCCACTTGCCGCCCACCGCTACTCAACAGTCCCCAGTCTTACCCCGCTGCCACTGTCCCCTCATTTGCCGTGGTTCCCCATTCACCATGCTGCAATGGGAGCCTGCGGGGGGAGGGGGAGGGACTGAGAGCTGGTCAATGCACCTCATAGTGACTGGTAGATGGTTGTTATGGTCGTGATGCCATTATGGTCGCTGGCCTTTTATTATATAGCATTGCTGAGATATGGAAGCAACCTCTCTATGTATAAATGAATGGATAAAGAAGAGGTTAGTGTGTATATATTCATAATGGAATATTACTCAGCGATAAAAAAGAATGAAATCTTGTCTTCTGCAACAAAATGGATTGACCTAGAACAGTGATGGCGAACCTATGACACGCATGTCAGAGGTGACGTGAGAACTCATTTTCTTGGTTGATTTTTCTTTGTTAAATGGCATTTAAATATATAAAATAAATATCAAAAATATAAATCTTTGTTTTACTATGGTTGCAAATATCAAAAAATTTCTATATGTGACACAGCACCAGAGTTAAGTTAGGGTTTAAGTGCCCATCAATAGACTAGTGGATAAAAAATCAGTGGTACATATACACAATGGAATATTACTCAGCCATAATAAAGAATGAAATTTTACCATTTGTGATATCATGGAAGGACCCAGAGGGTATTATGCTAAATGAAATAAGTCAGATCAAAAGACAAATACCATATGATTTCACTTATATGTAAAATCTAAAAACAAAATAAACCAAAAAAACAAAACAATCATAGATACAGAGAACATTTGGATGATTGCCAGATTAAGAGGAGGGTTGGAGAGGGACTGAGAGAAAGGGGAAGGGATTAAGATGTGCAAATTGACAGTTATAAAAACATTCATGGGCATACAAAGTACAGCATAGGGAATATAGTTAATAATATTGTAATAACTATATATGGTGCCAGATGTGTACTAGACTTACTGGGTGATCACTTTGTCAGTTATAAATTAAAAAACAAAGTTAGTGGAGGTAAGCATGTTACTTCACCAATTAAATTGGCAGTGGAAGGGAAATACAAGCCCCAAGAGGCTACAGTTTCCATTTGAAACAGAAATGCTTCCATCACACACACAAAAGATAACAGAATTCTAATAAATAGGAACAACCAATAAATCCTATCCTATCTGTTCTGATTTACATTAATTCCCTCTATAATCTACCATTCATGCTAAAAATGATGACCCAGTAGGAAAGGGAAAGAGAACAATCCTTACTTCCTTTGACTTCCAGTTCTTCCTCACTCATCAGTAAACTAAAGACAGGGAGTGTTGAGCAAATGTATACATATCAGGGAATGACTTCAGAGGAATGTGACATGAGAGTGCACCTTTTCCTCTCCCCCTGAAATTTAAACAACTTAACCAATTATAATTCAACAAAGAAATTCTGCTCAACATAGATGCATTTAAACATCTAAAGGTGGGAAACCAGGAATAAACAGAGAGACAAGAAGGGAGGAAAGTACAAATAGCCCACAGATGCAGCCCTGTGGACAGCCAGAAGAGGGGAGAAAGCCATGGGTAGCAGATACTTCCTTAGGCCAGGAGGAAGAGAGAGCTGGGATGGGGCAATCCAGCAGGGCAAGCAGAGCAGAGCACAGTCACTGAGCCAGCAGATGCCTGACAGAACATGGGATTCTGCCATCTGGCTCTCCACTGTGGAATTGGGTGATAGTGATTCAGACAAAAAAAAAAAATGGAACCACAGAGCACTGCCACTGCTTGGACTCCCAAAACTCACCTCCGATTGCCCTTGGAGTCAGGTCCAGGAGCATATTATCTGTAAACCAAGAGCTGTTGTAGTAGAACCATTGTTTCTTTCTCTGACTGATATTCAGGAGGGGTGCTTTGGGAAGGGCATCATGGAAGTCAGGGGTCACCATTACAGTTAGGGCAAAACAAACCCACCCCCAAGCAGCGCAGCTGAACTGTCTTACTGAAGCCATGGAGGTTCAATACAGGGAAACCACAGAGGTAAAAAATCTTGTGATTAAGCACCATCTACTGGAAAATAGTAAAGACTTCTTCAGAGATAAATGATAAGCAAAGAGAACAGCAAATACCATGAAGAACCACAGTAAGGAGGATGACCAGAAAGAAAATGAAAAACCCCCAGAAAGCATGCTAAAACACATGGAAATGTGTGCTATAAATGACAGAGATTTCAAAATTGCAGTTCGGAAAATACTCAATGATAAGCAAGAAAATTCTGAGAGGCAATTCAGTACACCTAGAAAACAAAGCAATGAACAAAACAAGTACTTTACCAAAGAGATTGAAACTTTAAAAACGAACCAATTAGAAATCCTGGAAATGAAGCATACAATTAAGGAGATTAAGAGTGAACTACTGAGCATAGAAAACAGAACCAATCAGATGGAGGAAAGAATCTAATCTAAAAAAAGACAAACATTCAAATTGACCGTACCTTCGCTACACCTTAAGCCATGCCTACTAGCCAATCAGAGCGACTATATGCAAATTAACCCAACCAAGATGGCGGCCAGCAGCCACGGAGCTGTAGCAGGAGGCTTGGGTTGCCCCTGGCAATGGAGGAAGCCAAGCTTCCCTCCCACCCTGGCCAGCTCTGAGCTCCACTCAAAGGCAGGAGCTGCCCCCTGGTGCTCAGTGCACTCCCACAGGGCGAGTTCTGCTCAGTCACAAGCCAGGCTGACAGGTGCCAGCACAGCAGTGGTGGCGGGAGCCTCTCCCGCCTCCTCAGCAGCACTAAGGATGTCCAACTGCAGCTTAGGCCTGCTCCCCACTGGCAAGTGAACATCCCCCAAGGGCTCCTGGGCTGCCAGAGGGATGTCTGACTGCCAACTTAGGCCCGATCCCCTGGGGAACAGGCCTAAGCCAGCGGGTGGACATCCCCCGAGGGGCCCCTGACTGCGAGAGGGCACGGCCAGGCTGAGGGACCCCCCTGAGTGCACAAATTTTTGTGCACAGGGCCTCTAGTTAATGATATTAAGGATAGGAATCAAGGATTGATGCAGAGGGAAGTAGAGAGAGACCTGATCATAAAGGAAAATGAATCAGCTCTCAGAGACCTATCTGATTCTATCAGAAAAAGCAGTATCAGAATTATAGGCACTGAGGAGGAAGAAAGGAGGAAGCATTGAATGGAGAGTCTATTAAAACAAATAGTGTATGAGAACTTCCCATATCAATGGAAAAAACTAGATCCTTGAATCCAAGAAGCAAACAGAAGCAAACAGAACACCTAGTTACATAAATGCAAAGAGGCCCTCTCCAAGGCACAAGGTATTAAAGCTGTCAAAAATTAATGACCAAAAAAAAAATTCTCAAAGCAACCAGGGAAAAGAAGGAAGTGACCTACCAAGGAAAACCAAATTCAATAACCTATAAGAAATGGATAAGTTCCTTAAAATATATAACATTGCTAGACTAAATCATGAAGAATTACAAAATCTGAATAGACCAATCAGCAGTGAGGAAATGGAAACAACCATCAAAACCTCCCAAAAAACAAAAGTCCAGGACCAGATGCCTTCACCAGTGAAATCCACCAAACATTCAAAGAATATTCTCAAACTTTTGCAAAAAATTGGAGACAATGCTTCCTAACACATTCTATAATCCTGATACCAAAACCTAGCAAAGATAACACACAAAAAAAGAAAACTACAGCTCAATATCTCTGATGAATACAGATGCAAAAATCCTAAATAAAATACTAGTAAATCAAATACAACAATACATCCAAAAAATAATACATCATGATCAAGTAGGTTTCATTCCTGGGGGACAAGGATGGTTCAACATATGCAAATCAATCAACATAATACATCACTTTAATAAAAGAAAGAATAAAATTATATGATATTATCAATAAGTGCAGAAAAAACATTTGATAAGATAAAACATATTATTAAAATTCTCAATAAAATATGAATAGAAGGATCTTACCTCAACATAATAAAGACCATATAGGATAAACCCTCAGGTAATACCATATTCAATGGTGAAAAACTAAAACTTTTCCTCTAAAATCAGGAACAAAACAAGGATGTCCATTCTCACCACTCTTATTCAACATAGTGCTGGAAGTCCTAGCCAGAGCAATAAGGCAATAGAAAGAAATAAAAGGCATCCAAATAGGGAAGGAAGAAGTCAAACCATCACTTTCTGCAGATGACATGATTCTCCATGTAGAAAATCCTAAAGACTCCACCAAAAAAGCTATTAGAAACCATAAACAAATGCAGTCAAGTTGCAGGATACAAAATCGATGTACAAAAATCTATTGCCTGCCTGTATTAACAACAAAACTTCATTAAAAAATGAATAAAATAGTCCCTTTTGCAATTGCAACCAAAAGAATAAACTACCTAGAAATAAATGTAACAAGGAATGTGAACGACCCTATATACTGAAAATTACAAAGCATTAGTAAAAGAGATTGAAAAGGACACAACAAAATAGAAATATATCCCATGTTTATGGATTGGAAGAATCAAAATAGTTGAAATGACCATATTACCCAAAGCAATATACAGATTTAATTCAAACCCCATCAAAATCCCAATGTCATTTTTTAAAAAAAATAAAACAAGAAATTATCAGATTTGTATGGAACTACAAGAGATCCTGAATAGCCAAAATAATCCTGAAATAAAAGAATGAAGCTGAAGGTATCATGCTAACTGACTTCTACAGAGCTATGATAAGAAACCATGTTATTGGCAGAGAATCAGACACACAAATCAATGGAACAGAACAGAGAGCCCAGCTATAAAAACTCATGTATATGGACAGATAATTTTTGACAAAAGGAACCAAAACACACAGAGTAAAGATAGTCTCTTCAATAAATCATGCTGGAAAAACTGGAAAGCCACATGCAAATAAATGAAACTGGATTATAGTTTGTCCCCATGTACAAAAATTAATGCAAAATGGATCAAAGACTTAAATATAAGACCCAAAACAATACGTTACATAGAAGAAAATATAGGTACCTTGGTTGTAGAGAACATTTTATGAACTTGACCCCAAAGGCAAGGGAAATAAAGGCAAAAATAAATGAATGGAACTATATCAAACTAAAAAGCTTCTGCACAGCAAAAGAAGCAGACAACAAAACAAAGAGGCAGCCAACCAGATGGGAAATGATATTTGCAAACAGTAGCTCCAACAAATATTTAGTTTCCACAAAATATCAAGAACCTTCTGTCACCTCTCCTGGGTATATGCCAAAAACTTGAAAGCATGTATTCCCAAAGATATATGCACCCTTATGTTCATTGAAGCATTATTCATGGAAACAACAAAAGTGTCCTGTGATAGAGGACTGGACAAAGAAGATGTGATTCATATACACGGAATACTACTCAGCCATAAGAAAGGATGAAATAGCTCCATTTGCAAGAACATGGATGGACCTTGAGAACATTATGTTAAGTGAAATAAGTCAGTCAGAAAAAGCTAAGAACTATATGATTTCACTCATATGTTGGATATAAGACTGAAACTCATGAACACAAACAGTGGTGTGATGGTTGCCAGAGGGAAATGGGGGTGTGTGTGGCTGGGGGGAGAAATGGGTCTTACTGTAAGGTGACAGGAGATTTGACTTTGAGTGGTGGGCACATAGTGCAATATACAGATCTTGTAATATCTAAACCCACACCTGAAACCTTTATGTTCATGTTGACCAATGTAACCCCAATCAATTTAATAAATAAATATTAAAAGATAAATATTTTAAAAGAATGTATAGATATCAGAAGTGAAATGAAAACAGTTGAATTAGTTTTGTATGGTGTTTTCACTATTCTAAGAATGAAATACCTATACCTGGGAAAGCTATGAAATTGTAATTGTATATCAGTGATTACCTATTAGTTAAACACTCTTACATTAACATTAAAAGTTGACATTGTACAATATAAAGATGAATGGCAAAAGTCATATTAACAATTTAAAATTTTAATGTTTCTTTACTTAAATAGACATTAGATAGCAAATAAAATATACCATGACAAGTTTAGAGACTGTGGGGAAAAAGGAAAATGTGTTAGGTTATTGTACCTTTAACAGCACTTTTTCCCTGCTTTTTGAACAAGGGGTCCCAGGATTTCATTTCGCCCTGAAACTCACAAATTTTGAAGCCAGACCTGTTTAAGATAACTATTCAACCTCCCATTTTACGTATGACAGAACTGAGACTGAATGACACTGCCCCATCTAACTGTACCCAAGATCACAGTTAGAAGCAGACCTGGTTCTATAGCCCAGGTCCAACTCCCAGGTCAACACTCTTT
>NW_006290023.1:393073-393918 GCF_000327345.1 Myotis davidii | reverse complement strand
ACTCTTTCTACTATTTTTGCAGCTGTGAGGGGGAAAAAAGAAAGAAACAGGGGAAAACAACAACACGGCAACAAAACCAAATTGGTTTAAAACTAGGGATTTCTATACAGTATTTCATTTCAGGAAGTTCAAAGAATGACCAAATTAGACACATTTGCTTCAAATGACTCTCAGAAGCTTTGAAGATGGTGTTGTGACATCTTGTTTAAAGCCAGTAAGCATATTTTATGAGCCTTAAATTCTCCCCTGTTACTAGAGAGCTTAAATAGATTATAAATGCAGCATAGAGAGTATTCATGGGAAATCATTAAAGCTAACTGCCTATTTGTAAAGTTGGTTGGTTTCCAGTTAAGTTTTTTAAAAAGAAAAATAAATATGCTGTATTTAAATGTGGACAGAGGAGGGCTTGTGACCTGCCTCTTTGAATATTTAAATGTTGGTGTCCACAATGGTTACAAATATCAGATGACCACACTGGACAGCAGGGACAAAAGACTTGATTTTCCTTTGATGTGAGTGACATTCTTGATAGTTAGAGAAGTACAACCTACACTTTGCTTTTTGAATTCACAAATAAAAATTATCAGAAGCAAGATCTGAACCACCTCTAGAGAAATCTATATTTAGAATCGCAAGATGTGATATGCAAAAATCCTATCTAATAAAAGACAAAAATGGTAATTGGCGTACGGCGATACCCTTTTCATTGGCTAATCAGCGAGATATGCAAATTAACTGCCAACTCAGATGGCAGTTAACTGACAACAAAGATGGCAGTTAACTGACAACAAAGATGGCGGTTAATTTGCATATGTAGGCACAATGCAGGGAGGCGAAAGGGAAAG
>NW_006290023.1:381428-392217 GCF_000327345.1 Myotis davidii | reverse complement strand
GCCTGACGCCTCTGTCAGAGGCGTCAGGCCTGGGCAAGGGGCCGATCCTGCGATTGGAGATTGATGGGGGTCAATGCCTGAGGGCTCCCAGTATGTGAGAGGGGGCAGGCTGGGCTGAGGGACACTCCCCATCACCCCCACCCAGTGCACGAATTTCATGCACCGGGCCCCTAGTAAATAAAATAAAAACCTAGCTTGAGTTAAAAATAATCTTCTTGGTTAAATGTGTGTTGCCGATTAAATAAGTCTCCTTGTAGCCCTTAATGCTTGAATCCCATCCCACACTCTGACTTCCTCCTTCCTCTTCTCCCTTTCCCCCATGCAGGGTCACAGACTCATCAGCTCCTACAGAGTGATACGTAAACACTAAGCATTATAGTTAGGGGTTAGGAGATGCGAGTGACAATCATCATAATTGGAGCTAACCTTTATTGAGCATTTACCATTTGCTGACCACTGCACTAAGAGTTTTATGTTCATGACCTCAATTAATCTTCACAACAGTTCTACAAGGCAGGATTATCCCATTTTAAGATGAGGATACAAAATCAAAGAGAGATAAGTATCTGCCCCCTAGATCATACCATATCTAGAATTCAAAGCCAGTCTGATATCAGTTATCTAATAGTATGAAGTTAAGATACTAAGCTCTCTGTGCATTTATTATTTCTTTTCTCTCCACCTCATATCTTCTTATTTTTTTCTTGATGTTGCTCATCATTACAGCATCCTGCTACTGGACACAATTCATCCAGCATAGTGATATACCAAAATCAGTACTAGGCCACCATAGGCCAGAGCCTGTGGGAATTAGAAAGAGGCACCATATTCTGAATATTAATTTTATAACCTGCTACTTTTCATTTATTACAAACTAGTAGGCTTGCACCCTGCAGTCATTTCACTGAGTTCCAACTCCCAGGAGATTGTCTGGATAGAGATTGGAGAGTTGGGTGCTATTAAAGAAAGTCATTAAACTTAATAACACTTAATAGGTAGACATGCGGGGTAAAACTCCATGTGTCTTGTCTATTAGAGTTCCTGAGAGAGAGCAGAACGCAATCATTAGGGAAATAAGTAAAATCAATAAGAGTTTGCCTGAACACAATCCAAGGCTAGTGGATAAATGCAGATAAGAACTAGATCTGCTTTCAAAATAATGGCCTGATTCTGACCCTAATAATAACTTTCCTGCAACCTAACCAAGAACTATTCAGCATTCAACTTGTCTGAATCTTCACAATGCCATTAAATGTAGGAGACTGAGTCACCTCTTTCATTGTGGGAGAAGCTCTCATTACTATGGAGGTTTCTAGAATTTGCAGCAGGGAATTAAATCTTTCTTTTCATTGATGGGACAAAGAAAAAGAAGCTAGTCATTTAGTATGGTTCAAAATTCTAACATTTCCAGGTGGGTACAATACACATTCTAATTTCAAAGGCACATTGTCAAGACACATTACATTAGAGTCTTCCAAGAAATATTAAGTGAAACTATCTTATCATACTGTCAAAATTTGACTGCTTAAAAATCAATGCTTCATCTCGACTGTGGACCTTAGAAAGTTTCCTGCCAGAATTCTCCCTATGAAACCAGCTCCTGTGAGGCTGTCTTCGGGGCTCATCTGCTCACAATGGCTGCCATTTTGGACGACATGGACTTGGACTGTTTGAGTCTTAAATCAGAAAAGACCCAGGTGAACCAACACCGTCTTGCTAGTCTTTAATAACCGTATAATAGAGCTATCATTTAGTTTGAAGTGTGTATGGAGAGAATCCATGGCAGGAATCAGAGCCTCAGAGAATGCCAAGTCAACCCCTTTACTAATAGGAAGTCACACTGGGGGCAGCAAATCCCTTGAAGTAGCAAGTTTCTTTCAGAAGCTTCTGTACAAAGACTAAAGGGAAAAAAAGTTTGGAAGAGAAGGAAGCAAATGTCAGACAGATAACAGATTTATTTTCAGGATTATGTAAAGCACAAAAATGAAAGGACTTTCACTGTGCAGTGTTGTCATGGTTACCTGATCTCTTATCAGAAAAGAGAATCAAGCCAGGACTGGAAACCTAGAAGAGGCAGTAACCAGAGAGGCCTGCAGTTCCGCAAGAGCTTCTCATCCAAGTGAAGTTGTTTATGAGAGTATAAAATAGGAATAACATTTTGCTGCTCTAGATAATTTTTAAAGGATCTTATTTTGATGCGTAGAATAAGGACTTCATTCTGCTGTGCTTTCTAAAATGTGAAAACATGGTGGTTAAAACAGCATTGTTTGCAAGGTATTGTAAATAAACAGGAAAAAAAATGTACCTTTAAAAATTCCTCTCAATTCACTAAAAGAAATCTTTCCTAAATAGCAAACTTAGAGTAGAGGCTAGGTTCTTTAAGAGAGCTGCATTTTTCTCCTCCAAAATATTTTAGAGGATTTTACTTGGAGACTCCCAGTTTAAGAGAGAAACTGGCAAATTCTTTTTAGGGATTAAAAGGAACCCTCTTGGTTTCTGCTTCAGTTAGCATAGAATGCTGATAGTATAAATAGCATGGAATGGAGGAACAATTTGCCACTGCTGTCCTCCACCACCAGCCCCACCTGCCTCTACAAATGCGTAACCAACATAAACCTTTGTCCTGGAAAAAAAAGACACGACAGATTGCTTTGCAAATCACAATCCAGTCTTCAACGTGCCTATCAACCGTTTGCCAAGTGCCCTTACCTCCAAGGCATGTAGTTGGAATCTGCGTAAGGCCACTAGTTTGGAAAGATTCAGCTAAAGAAAAGAATGAGAAATTTGACCCATACTTATTTTACCAAACTGGAAAGGGGGGCTGGGAAATCAGTAAAGGTCAGTGTTTCTTTAACAGCTCAATCCTTAAATTACTCCCATTTCTCATTTCACCCACTAGAAAGACACTAAGCCCAACTGGATAAACCATTCAAAGGTGACAAATAAGCTGGGACTCACTGTACCTTTGACTTCTCGGGGGAGGTGGGGGGGGGAGAAGGGGGGGAATGAAGAGAATCAACATTTGTTGAGAGCTTACTGCAAGCTAGATACTGTACTAGGTGCTTCATATGTAATGTTATATAATAGACAGTATTCCTCTAAGTAGTGTCCTCATTTAAATATGAGGATGCTAAGGCTCAAAGAAGATAGGTAACTTGCTCCAAGTCGCAAAGAGCTTGCTTCTAAATTCTCTTATCGCTTTGTCCAAAACCAGAGAGGACCATACCACTTTCACTCCCTAGGAAAAGTTGTAGGAATGTATATAGTTATCTTCCAGTTCAGCCCTTTACAAATTTAAATATATATTGTTTTAAGTTATATTCATCATATTTATTTTTATATTATATTTTGTGCTTCATATTTAAAAATTATGTGGATAGTTAGATTACATTACCTGTGAATCTCATTTCAGAATTGTAAAGGGGCATCTCAAAATAGAAGTAATATAAAAGAAGGCTTTGAGTTTGAGAGGCCTGAAAACCACTGCACCAACTTGTTATTCCCAGGTTAATGAAGAGTTGACTCTAATTTTTCTTTAAAATTTGGAACACAAAAGCATTTCTCAAGTCTAAAGTGAGAAATCATTGTTACTGGTGTACAACTGTGAAGTTTTTAAAAACAAACTAAACAGCCCTGCTGGCATGGCTCAGTGGTTGAGCATCGACCTATGAACCAGGAGACCACGGTTGATTCCCTGTCAGGACACATACCTGAGTTTCGGGCTCCATCCCCAGTGTGGGGCATGCAGAAGGCAGCCAATCAATGATTCTCTCTCATCATTGATGTTTCTATCTCTCTCTCCCTCTCCCTTCCTCTCTGAAACCAATAAAAATGTATTTTTAAAAACATAAATAAATAAACAAACTAAATGTATTTCTAACCAGTCACAGAGGAGAGGAAAATCCAAATCCCTTTGTAAGGATAACTTTCCTTTTCACTGTACCAAGCCTAAGGGTGAGAGGCCAGGCTGCTAAGGGAAGCAACAATCAATTACAATGTTGGTGCTATGCAAGAGTTAGAAATAAGCAATAAGACTTCGTTTAGCCACTGGGAAAATGAGACAAGAGGTATGTACTCATTTTTTGTTTGTTTGTTTCTGAGTCTCATATAACCAAAGCCATGAGAAGGGAAGTTTTACTTGAAAAGTCTCTAGAATCATGGCATATTCTCCCATATACACACTCACGTGGGCTTTTCTCCAGGGAAACTGGGCTTTTAAGCTTCTTTAAAGTAGTAAATATGTCCAACAAACTCACCTATTTTGTTTTATGTGTCTTGCAGAGATGCAGCCCCATCTTCTAACTCTTGGGAAGAAGAGTAAAGGGAATACTAGGAATAACGCATTCTTTTCTGCTTTTCTATGTTATTTTGTATTAGTAGCTTGTAACAAATGCCCTTATTCAATATGTATTAAATATAAAAAAGCACATGATTTCTCTAGAACCAAATTGACATCTCAAAGTTTATTTCTTTTGTCAAGCAACCATGTTTTAATGGAAGGAGGAAACTTTAAAGTAGGAAGCTGAGGTTTCAAATTTTATTCAGGTTGTATTTTTACAAGAAACCATATTTTTTTCTTTGTGAAGTTTTAAAAGATTAAATTTCATATTTCAAGTCCTCTGAAGGCTCCAAGATCCAAATCCAACATTGAATGTGTGTCTTTGACCCATATCCTCCTTACACTAATAATGTAGCTTATACACATAATTATGAAGCAGCAGGAGCAACATGTGACTTAGAGCTATGTGCTATAGGATAAACTTTAATATTTTGAGCACATCTAAAGAGGAAAAGTATTAGAAATAGAACATGGACCACAAAAAGTAATACAAATGAAATTAATCTTTAATATGTCTCTACTTTATACAATTATGGATTTTAGACTTTGTTCTCGGCTCTGTCCTTACAGAATAAAATCTAAGTATTTATAATTGAAATATCAAAGCTGTAAAACCCTTTATATTTAGGAGTTTTTAAAATAAACCTCATTTTTCATAAAAGAGGCAACATAGAATAATAAATGGTAAGCTATATAAAAGCCCTGCCCTGGAACACTTTTAAGAGATTTGATTAGGATGGTCACATTTTACTGTCAGTAGAAAAATCTTTTTAGGTCTTCCAAAAAGATTTTATTTATTTATTTTTAATATATTTTATTGATTTTTTTACAGAGAGGACGGGAGAGGGATAGAAAGTTAGACCCATCAATGAGATAGAAACATCGATCAGCTGCCTCTTGCACACCCCTTACTGGGGATATGCCCGCAACCAAGGTACATGCCCTTGACTGAAATCGAACCTGGGACCCTTCAGTCCGCAGGCCGACGCTCTATCCACTGAGCCAAACCAGTTAGAGCTACCAAAAAGATTTTCAATAAGTAGCAATCACAGGGTATCCATGTGACATTACTAGAATCCAAAGAGCGGTCTGTGTAGACTAAGTGGTCTACTGGTAAATGACCCTCAGGAGAGCAGCTCTTCTAAGAATCCTCTTCTTTGAAACTCAGATGCCAAAAGGTCAAATCTATTTGGCATCAAAAGCTCCTAGAGTAGACCCCCAAACCAGGTCCATTAAAAAATCTCTTAATATAGCCCCAGTGATGCATCAGTAAAACATAATGAAAATTTTAGAACTTTCATGTTGATAATTTCAATTCTCTCTAACTCCACTGTGGGTATCTACTAATATCTTGTGTTTCGTTTTTCTACCATTACTTCTCACATTCATATTATCCTATTTGTTAATCCTATTTTCCAACAAGTTGAAGCATGAAGTGGTCAAAATGCTCTACCTTAAGTAACTAAACAAGACATTCACTGCAGAAACCTGCTAACTACTTGGTAATCAATTGATTAATTTAAAAAGAGTTTTAAAATCCCTAGAACTTCATTAATTCACCACATCCAGAACAACTATGCCTTTCTTTTGTTTCCTGAAAATGTTTCATCTTTATTTTACAACTAGAGGCCTGATGCATGAAAGTCATGCAAGGGCCTTGGCCCCAACCCCTGCCCGCTGCCACAGCCGGGGCCTCTGCTGCATCTGCCATGGCCCCGCCCACTGCCTCCACAGCCCGTGGCCCTCTGCTTCCTCTGCCTGGACCCCCGCCCGCTGCAGCTTTGTCCAGAAGGAAGGAGGTCCGGAAGGACAACCAGTCTAATTAGCATATTATGCTTTTATTATTATAGATTGCAAAAATTATACAAACTCAAGAATATGAAAGCTGAGAAAAAAATAATGAAACTAACTATCATGTGGCTTGTATACACTTAGATCCTGTAAGGGTTCATGGTTACACTTGGATAAAATTTAGAACAAAACCAATGTGACAAATAGCATTATGTCCAGTATCCCTGCCCCAAGAACAGCCAAGCTTTCTCAGGTTCCCTGCCCACTCCACTAGGCATTCAGGTCCTCTGTTTGCCAACCCTCTTTCCTTCCTGAACCCCCACCTCTTACCCCTACTTGCATTTGTCCTTGAGAAGATATGTAATTGCCTACTTCCCCTTGGGTTAAGTGTTAAAGACCTGAGACCAAGAGAAAATCTGGAATTTGGAGGTTGTGATTATGTGCTGGGAATATCAGCAGGATTTCCATGTTGAAGGGGAAGTAAGGGGCATTCAGGGAAGAGTGCAGTAACATCAGCTCTGTATCCTTAGAATATGATAATTCTTGGGTACAAGGATAGAAGTGGACGCAGCGGAACCAGTCAGTCCTTAAAAGAATTACAGTCCTCACAACCAGGCAAACCAATACTAACACTAATACTAATACTAATACTAATACTAATACTAATACTAATACTAATACTAATACTAATACTAATACTAATGCTAATGCTAATGCTAATGCTAATACTAATACTAATGCTAATAAAATCTGTTTGATGCTTCAGAACTGATATGTCTTCAAGAATAAAGCAGTTGTACCTCAGGTGTAAAATGATTTCAAGGTCAAGAAGAAGGCTTCTGTACTTTCTGAATAAATTTCCAGTAATCTTCCTTGTAGAGCAAGCAATTCCTTTAACACAGGAACAAAGTTTTATCCTCACCACAATTAAAGATAAAAGGCTTAACAATGTAAATGTGTAGGAAAGGTGACACACTGGTATTGATTTGCTTCAGTAAATGTACAAATGATAGTATCAGGTGCTTTCTTGGTTCCCTATTCTGTCCTGCTTCTTAAAATTAGGATTTAGGAGTTTTTGCTGTCCTTCCATATGTTCCCTTCTGAACTCCCATCAATAATAATCCCTCTGTTCTCAAGTATTATCAATCTCATTTATTCAGCATCCTAAGTGTTAAGCATTGTCCTAGACACTGGAGATATCACAGTGGATAAAATAGACCAAGTCCTTGCCCCAAGGAAAAGAATAAATCGGGGAAGAGGAAGTAATGCATCAAGGGTAGAATGCTGCAATTTTAAATGGAGTGATTGGTTTCACCCTGAGAAGATGACATTTAAACAAAAACTTGAAGATGGAGAGGGAGTGAGCATTCTAGGCAGGAGGAGCAAGTGCAAAGGCCTGAGGTGTGATGTGCTTGGAACAGTACATGTGCTCAGGGTATACCAAAAGAGTCAATAAAAAGAGATCAGTGATGTTGTTCAGCTCATGGAAATTGACTTTTATTCTGAAGGAGATGGAAAGCAACTGGCGGATTTTGACTGGAGGAGTGATATGATCTGGATTACATTTTAATAGGAGCATCCTGGCTGCTGTGCTAAGAGTAGATTGAAGGACACATGAGTAGAAGCAGGGAGTCTAGTTAGGAGGCTGATGAGGCAAATCCAGGTAAAAGATGCTGGTGGCCTGGAAAGGCTCTAGTAAGAGGAGTTAGTAGTGGATTTGGTAAGAAATGATCAAATTCTGGATATATATTGAAGGGGAGCAATCAGACTGTAGGGTCCAAGAACAAGAGAAGAGTCAAGGATAAATGTGAAGCATTGGGCCTTGGCAACTGAAAGAATGGAGCTTTTGTTAGCTGGGATAAGGAAGATTTTGAAAGGATCGGTACGGTGGTAGAATACCAGGGGCTCAGTCTTGAATGCTTATTAGACATCCAAGTGGAGATGTCAAATATGCAGCTCAATAAGCAGTCTGTAGTTCTGGGGAGAGGTCCAGACTTGTATTTAAAATGATGATATTAACCAGAAATCACCATGGCAGTGAGTATAGATAAAAAAGACAAGAGGACTGAGGACTGGAGGTCAAACAAAGAGAGTATGTCAAAGAGAGTGTGTGCCAAATGCTGTGGATAGGTCAGAGAAAGTGAGCACTGTTTGTTGACCTCTAATTTAGCCACCTAAGGTCTTTAATAATATTGACAGGAAACTTTCAAAGAATGATGGCACACCACTCCATCCCACCACCACTCACTGGAGTCAAGTGAGGAGAGAATGAGAAATTAGGGACAACTAACACAGAAACCTCTTTCAAGATGTTTTGTTGAGAATGGAAGGGGGGAAACACAATGACTTGAGAGGAGAAAGTAAGTTTAAAAGATTTTATTTGTTTAAAAGATTTTGTTTGTGTTTTTTTGTTTGTTTTCAGGATGACAGAAGTCTTAGTGGATTTGTATGCTGATGGGTAAATTCAAGTAGAAAAGAAAAACTCATAAGAGAGAAAGAGAAAATTACTGGAGCAATGTCCTTGAGTAGACAGAAATAATGGGATTGAAAGGAAGTAAAGGGATTGACCTTATCTAGGAGTATGGACAATGGCCCATGCTTTCCACTGCTCCTTCCATTCAGCCTCCTTTAGCATCTTTTGGCTTCCTTGTTGCAAAACAAAAGAAACTTCAATTGCATCTAGCTATGCTCTATATTTCTCCTTCCTTCCTCAACAGTCTAGTGTCTTTGATTATTGTCTACACTTGCTCTGCTCCCTTAGCTTCCTCTCATTCGTCAGCTCAAGACAATCTGGCTCTGCCTGCATTGGCTCCTGAATTGCCTATTTCAATATATTATCTTCTGGTTTTTGTTTTTTAACTTAACCCTTATGAATATTGACTGCTTCCTTTTAGACGCCCTGCATCCTTTATTGTGTGGCATACACCTACTTTTTTTTTTTTTTTTTTTACCGTATCCAAGGATATGTGTGTGTTTTACTTGATGAGAGAGAGAGACAGAGAGAAAGAGAGCTCAGTTGCCTCCCAATGGGAATCAATCCTACAACCCAGGTATTTACCCCCACCAGGAATCAAACCTGAAATCTTTTGGTGTAAAAGACAATGATCCATCCAACTGAGCTACCCAGGCAGAGCCATATATCTACTCTTGGCCTAACCACTTGGTGCTCTCCCAGACTCCTGTTCCTCTGACAGACACTTCAAATGCTAGCAGTGTCTGTTGGGTTTTTGCAGTCTTCTCCTTTGACAAAAGAATATCACATATCCAAACCCAGTGGAGACACCAGAACTTCCCTATACGGAGAGCTAGGAGATTTGTCTTGAAGTGGAGTTTGCAGAGTAGGCCAGGTACTTTTACTTGTAATCTCTCATTATTTGAGACAGCTTGTTGGGTGCTGATGTAGGTTTTAGGAGGATATATCCTCCCCCAGCCTCCAGTCACCCCTTATTCTTCAGAAGTCAAGTCTTCAAAGGCCACTTCAAAAGGGATATTTTAGCCAATAAGAACTGAAGTTACACTAAAAGTACCCTATCTTTTCAAAGGTTAAAAAAAAAAATTTGGAAAGCATGGAGGAAAAAAAAGAGAAAAGGAGGAGGACTGAAAAATGAAATGAATAAATGTTTAATCAACTACCTACAAATAGTGTCAAATAATCATCTGCAGCTTAACTCATATGATTATCTATTCAATATATATTACATAGTGTGGACGAAAGGGGCCACATGCTGACCTGACAGGCTCAGGGAAGGCCTGCATGGTGGTCTTGAAAACTCAGAGACCTAAAGTAACCACAAAGGATGGTCTGAAATTAAACTTTAACTAAAAGCAGTTATGGTGGGTAGTTACATCCTAGGCCAGTATCTTCACTGACCTTTACCTTAATTGAGCCTATCTGTCTTTTTGCATCTATAACAACATACCCCTGAAATGTCTGGGTAACTTGTAACTTCACTTTTTGTGGACCCCTTGGGGCATAACCTAATGTGCTGGGCACCAGGACAGATACCACAAATTCCCTCATTGTTATCATGTTAATTGTTCCTGCACCCACCTAAGTATGTGTCTATCATTTTACCTTTTTTGTTGTTTTCCTTTTTTCTGAGTGTTGTTATTGTTGTTGTTGTTGTTGTTAATCCTCAACCAAGGATATTTTTCCATTGATTTTTAGAGAGAGTAGAAGAGAGAGGGAAAGACAGAGAGAAACATTGATGTGAGAGAAATACATTGATTGGTTGCCCTCTGCATGCACCCTGATCAGGAACTGGGGCGGAGAAGAGCCTGCAACTGAAGTATATGCCCTTGACCAGATTCGAACCCAGGACCCTTTGGTCCACAAGCCGACACTCTATCCACTGAGCCAAACTGGCTAGGGCTATCATTTTACCTTTTATCCAATCCCAGGGATTTCCCCGCTTTGCTTTCTCCCGCCTCTCTAGTCTATCACCAATGAATTTCATGTAACCCACCTACGTCTTTTTTTTTTTTTATTACAACATATAAATATAGATGTAACGTGCCATTCTCTGGAGCATTATCTAAATTTGTTGAGGTTCTGCTTCCCAGCATATGTCGACAGTTTGGCTCAAATAAACTCAAAAATGTTTGACAGGTTTGAATGTTTTTATGTTAACATTATGATATTTTGAAGTATTTAATATG
>NW_006290023.1:378828-380471 GCF_000327345.1 Myotis davidii | reverse complement strand
AACTGCTTCCTTTTTTCTTTTCTTTTTTTTTTTTTTTTAAATTCTGGGCCAGCTTTAGCTCTGAGGCTCCAGCTCTCAGCCTTCAGCTACTGAAAGCAGGTATCTGGTTTGTTTGGGTTCTATAATCGAAACACTGTTTCAACTCCAGCTCTGAGATCCCGGCTGGCTGAAAGCAGGTTTCTGGAGTTTGTTTAGATTCTATATTTGTAACAAAGTCTCAAACTACAAGCTCAGAGGCTGCCAGCGGCAAGCAGGGAACGTTGGAGTCCTTTTTCACTGAAGCAAGCAAGCCTCATGTTCGCTTCAAGCTGCCTGGCTGCCGGCCGCCATCTTGGCTGGCAGTTAATTTGCATATCGCCCTGATTAGCCAATGGGAAGGGTATCGGAGGTATGGCTAATTACCATGCTTCTCTTTTATTAGATAGGATGAAGGGACTAACCACCAAAAGTAGGAGTGCTTAGGGCCTACCAAAAAGAGTTATTTACTGAAAATCCAACCCAAAACTTCCTGAGTTTCATACTCTCATTCTCAGTTGCATAGTACACACAGTCACCTTAATGATCACAGGGATCTCAAACACAACACATCCCAAAATAAAACCATTTCTCCCCCAAATGTGCAGTAGAAATAACATGGGCTTGAACACCAGGCAATTTTCTAGGTTCAAATTTCAATTCTTTAAGTTAGTCATGTTGTGGAAAACAAGAACTTAAAATAAGACTTTGTCATTTATTAAAAATTTCATTGCAGGAAGGTAAGGAAAAGAATACTCACCAACCAGAACTGTAAGCACATGAGTGTAATAAACTTCAGTAGGGGCTGGGATAGAAGGATGTCAGGACTTAGTGAAGAACAGGGCAGAAGTGGTCAAGAATATTTTCAGTGAGGGAACAAGAGGGACTTCTCAGAGAGGTTAACACTGGAGTAGTGGTAGAACAAGAAAGACTTGTGCAGCCCAGTGCTTGGCTAGGAGGAGGTTAGGATAGGACAACAGAGGGGTTTGGGAGAAGGGCTTGCATAGGATTAGGGATCCTTGTTTATCGGGAGCCAGAGGTGCAATTGGATGCTGAGGATAATGGGAAGCCACAGAGGAAATGTAAGCAGGGCAAAAATGTGATCCAATTTAAAATTGAGAGAAATAAATCTGGTAGCTGTGAAGGGGATAAATTAGGACCAGATTGGAGGTGAAGAGAATCTTTCTCTTTTTTTTAAATATATTTTATTGATTTTTTACAGAGAGGAAGGGAGAGAGATAGAGAGTTAGAAACATCAATGAGAGAGAAACATCAATCAGCTGCCTCCTGCACATCTCCTACTGGGGATGTGCCCGCAACCCAGGTACATGCCCTTGACCGGAATCGACCCTGGGACCCTTCAGTCTGCAGGCCGACGCTCTATCCACTGAGCCAAACCAGTTTCGGCTGAAGAGAATCTTTCAATAGAGGATTGCAAATATCCAGATTATGAAACTGAATTAATACAGAGCCGTGAGGAGGAAAGGAAGGGAGAACTAAGAAGGTCTTAAAGGGTAAAACTGACCCCATGATTAGAGACTGAGTAACAAGGAAGTAGGGAAAAGGGATTCTCTGTCTCAGAGGCTCATCTGATTATTGAGAGGACTAAATGAAATCATGAATGCCTA
>NW_006290023.1:378276-378793 GCF_000327345.1 Myotis davidii | reverse complement strand
GAGATATTATGTCCTCTCATTTTTCTCCCCCAGAACTGGCACCGTCACCTATCCAGTGACTGAGGCCAGAAATGTGGGAGTAATTCTAGTCTCCTCTGTCCTTACCCTCCATATTTAGAGTTACCCCACGTTGATGCCACCAAGTGAAGAAAAGGGAAGATTAGAGACCAGAAGAGGGAAACAATCCTCGTGGAATTTACAGTCTAGCTCTAATCTGGGTTTATGTTTTGGAAGAGTGGACACACAGGAGCCTTTGTGAAATGTATTTTGTGACTTGCTCACCTTCAGGGGTTGCAGGAGGATGGACGCTTGGTAAAGGGAAGCCCCCCTCACTCGCTGCACTTAACTTCTGGTTCCCTCGTCATGGCTGGCAGCTGGGACTGGAAATTAATCTGAAAGGTTATCTACACTCCCCCCAAGGGAAATACTTGATAAACTAGATTTTAAGTAGAGCTGAATACAGTTTAGGAGGGAGTGTCTTATTTTTAGAAATACTAAGGGCTGAAAAAGGCAAAAC
>NW_006290023.1:369060-378144 GCF_000327345.1 Myotis davidii | reverse complement strand
GGAGGGGGCGGTGATAAAAATGCTCTATGGCTTAATTGTGGGATTGGTTATACAACTACCAAGTTTTGTCAAAAGGCATGGAACTAACTGTACACTAAAAGGCATAAATTTGACTGTAAATTATACCTCAATAAACCCACCTTACTTAAACGTGGGTTTATTGAGGTATAAATAAATAAGTACATAAATAAGTAGGTGATAGGGTTCAGTAAATGTTTGCTAAAGTGCTAGTGATGGGTGGTGATAAAATGTATTAGCTGTCAACCACTGCAGATTTTACTCCTTCCTTATATGTTTGCATTTTAATAAACGATTCTTTTTTTAAATATATTTTATTGATTTTTTACAGAGAGGAAGGGAGAGCGATAGAGAGTCAGAAACATCTATGAAAGTGAAACATCGATCAGCTAGGGATGTGCCCACAACCAAGGCACATGCCCCCGACAGGAATCAAACCTGGGACCCCTCAGTCCGCAGGCCGATGCTCTATCCACTGAGCCAAACCGTCAGGGCAATAGAGGATTCTTAAAGCTGGAAAAAACTTTTAAGGCCCAAAGAAGTTCATCTCTAATAGGATAATTGTTTTTCAAATGCAAAGTGTTTTATTACAATTCAAAGAGAGAGTTCTAGATGAAAGGAAAAGCTGGTTGGGGAGCCAGGAGGCAGGGAGTGGGGAGAACTTGCCTATCTCAAAACTTACAAATCACCGAAAGGTTATACTTTCTCTAAAGAAAGGCCTTCTCCCCCACCATTTTTATCCAACATCTCCATCAGAGCCCCAACTCTGTTCTGGCCTATGATGTTGGATTCTTATTGGGGGGAGGGGGAATCTGTATTTATTAGAGGTAGAAAGACATTGCATCTAAGTTCAGGTTGGAGAATGAGAATCATGCCTGGCAGCTGCAACAGGGACTATTTAAAGTCAACCCAGTCTGAAAGTCGCCCCTGCCCTACCCATTATGGACCAAGCCAAATGTGGTTTTCAGCTAACCAACTTTCTCCTGTCAGGTTGATCTGCCAATCAGATGGCACCTGCCAGTCAGGTGTCACAGGATAAGAACTGATTTAGTAGTGTTCTGCCACTCAGGTTTTCTGATAACCTGGGCAACTACCCAAAAGCTTTAAAAGAGAAATTCTGTCTGGTTTTTTTTCTAAGAATTGTTATTGGTGGGTGTTCTCTGTGTGCCCACCTGTTGCTGGTGGAAGTGGGGCTTTTGGGGTGTCAGGGGGACAAGAACTTCCTGAGTCTCCCATTGAGAGGATGAGTGTTGTGAAAAGCTTTATTTCTGTGGAATTAAACCCCCGAGTTTCCAAGGTCCCATCTTCCTCTGTCCCACCACAGAAAAGGGATTTTGTCTTCAGCCGAGTTAAGATCAAAGCCATTGCCCAGAGTTTCTGCTCTATATTTGCCCAGTCCAGTCCAGCATCTGGCTAGCTTAGCTTGTGTTCACAGCTACAGTCCATTGCCCTTGGGATCCGCATGGCCCCGGGTCATAAGGCAGGCTAGCATGGGTCATGGAACAAGAGAGTACAAGGGCAGGCAAGGGGCCAAGCTTCTTTGGGTATTTTAACTTTCTAAGGTTTCACGTGCTTGCAGTGGCTCCATCCCCTAGCCAATTATCTTTCTCCCCAGGCTAGACTGGCAGGCAAGCACCTTCCCTATGTCCCCCTGACGTCACTGCACATGCCCCCATCTTCCCCTTTGTTTGATTCTTTCCCCAGTGATTTGCAGATGGCATACTGGGAAGTGTAAAGTTGCAGCTTCCTGGTGAAGCTGCCCAGATGATCATGCTTATAATGTCTGGCTTCCCCTTTCTTATTACTAATATTAGCTAGCTAGTTATTGCAATGACAGAATCACTCTGCAATCTTATAATACCAAAGCACTTGGCTTTCTTTTTAATTCAAATTTCCTCATCTGAGATGACAAGGATCCTCTTTTCTATACCATTCAGATAATTAATGTCTTTCTAAAGAATTCAAAGCCCAAAATGACAAATTCTTGATTTTTCTGCCATCCTGCATAATTATCCCTGCCTCATTTCCCCTGAGTGCATGTGAACACCTGTTAGAACTGATGAGATAGCATCTGCTGTCCTTGGCAACAAAAAGTGGAGGAGTTTGAAGAGGAGGGGTATCTCTTTCTGCTGCTTGCCCCTGACACTCCACCCTGGTGACCCAGGCAGGGATGGGGTACTGCTTCTTCCTTGGGTTAAGTTCATAACTGTTACCAGAACTATTTATTCCTCACCCTCCCTGGGTTCTAGGTTCAGGAAAAAGAAACATTTGACCACTGTGCTAAAGAGAAAGTGGCCAGTGACAGAACCCATGGTGGCCTCCTCTTCTTGTCGTTTGGGCCCAGGTGTCTGGGAGGTCCAGGAGCAATAGTAGTTCCCACATCCCTGATTGGTAGTCTTTAAGACAGTTGTTACCTAGCTCTTTCCACTTCTGTCCCCAAACTGCCCCTCCAAAATTGAACCCTCTCTGTTTCCCTAGCATAGCTCTTTTGAGGCTTTCTGAGCTCCTCTGCCCTCTCCACCCCCACCAACAACAATACACAAGACCTAGCCTATTACTTGCTTCCTTTTTACAGTGAAGGTAGCTAGTGGATTATACCTGTAGAGACTGTTCCAGCTGCAGAGTAAATGAAAGAGTTCTACTTCTTTTGAAGTTCAGTAGGAGCTAGCTTTTACTGAGTGCTTACCATGGTGGGGCTGGATATCCTATCTAATAAAGAGGGAATATGTTAATTGACTCTCACACCTTTGCAAAGATGGTGGCCCCAGGCAAGCCTCGGATGGTGGCTTCCCAGCCACCGAGGGCCAGCTCAAGTACTGGCAAGCCTCAGAGGCAGCTGCCCAGTCGCCCAAGACCACCAGAGGCTCAGGTAACCAGGGCTGGCCGAGGCTTGTGCTGCCGGCAGTGGCAGCAGCAGAGGTGTGATGGGGCACCGCCCTCCCCTGATTGCTGGGTTGCCTCCCTCCCCTGACGGCTCCCGGACTGTGAGAGGGGGAAGGCCAGGCTGAGGGACCCCCCTCTTCAGTGCATGAATTTTCATGCACCAGGCCTCTAGTTGTGCTACTAATGTGAGTTAATCTATGTGTGGAAACTAACTAGTAGAGAGGCAGGAACTAGTGATAGGCACAGCTGGGATTGAAACCCATAACTCATCGATAATCATAAAAACACTAAACTGGGTCCCCAGCCCTCCCACCCACAACCCCTGTCTGGTCTATTTGGAATTAAAAAGGACCTAATGATGAGAAACACCTAAGGTGCTTTACTAGTCTGAAGAACCTAGGGAATTCTTTCAGAAAGTTCTGTTGTCTGCCCAGTCAACTGGACATGTATAAGAAAGGATTCAGGCAAGGTTAAAAACCAGTGAGCTCTGCCACCCAAGTCCTTTGTTTTTATTCTTGAAGTCAGTAGGAATATAATGCTCTTGAAGTTTCATCATAATGTAAAATTTGGCAGTGTAATAACTATAAATGTTGTGTGAGGTATGTTTAAAGTAGTACTTTTTCTGACTGTAAAATTTAAACATTCTCATTGCAGAAAAGTTGGAAAATACAAAAGCATTAAAGCAAAAATAAATCTTACATATATTTCCATCACCCATTGGTAACCTCAGTTAATACATTGGTGCGTTTTCTTCCAGTTTCCTGGGTTTTCACTGAATATTATGTTAGCCAGGATTTGTCCATCTAATTATATTTTCTTGAAAATACCATTTAATGGGTGAACATTAACAAACAATAATTTATTTAATAATCTCCCTAAAGTTAGGTCTTTGAGTTTTCCCTAATTTTTCACTATTATAAGAAATGCCATCTCTTCCATTATTTTCTCCAAATTGTTTACTAGAGATGGACTTTCTGAGTCAAGAGAACTTTTTAAGTTCTTAAAACATTTTTCCTATATGTAATTTAATGATTCTACCTAAGTTTTACTATAGTTCTTTATATGGTGAACCAAAAGAAAGTGTTGACTTTATACTAAATATATCCCTGTTAACTTTTTATAGCTAAAGCTATTTTGGTAAACTTGAATGACTATATTTAAAAAAGAAGAAGAAGAAGAAGAAAAGGAAGAAGAAGAAGAAGAAGAAGAAGAAGAAGAAGAAGAAGAAGAAAAGAAAAGAGCTGGATATCATATATACCTTTGCAGGATATAGGTGTTTAAAGGCTAAAAAAATTTTGAGTGAATTTGTTATGATTGAAGATAAAGTCTACAAGAATAAAAAAGAAAGATTTCCCCTAAAGTTATGAATTTTATAAGAAATATAAAAGTAAGAGAACATTGAATTTGAAGTGAATGTTAAATTTGGAGAGATTCTTGAGCCTTTGATTCATTACTGTCTGAAAGCTTTTTAAGATGTCAGCTTTCTAAGGTTTCTATGTTCTCTGCTGCACTTAGCAAACCAGGTTAAATGTGGATGAAAAAGACTGTTAGGAAGAACAGTGTGCTTCGATGATTCACTCTTGTTAACCTTCAATAGCTAGGGAGCCAATTATCTGAAACCTAAGCTATGTAGACGCTTACTTTCTTTCCTTTTACTAATAATTACCCAGATTTGTGCTCATTAACATCTCCTTAGGACTTAGAACAAATGTGGGCAGAAGATATAAAAGAATATAAACCTGAAATCTATCAATTTTGTTATAGTCAACTCTAAATGAAGCAGATGATCTCTATAACATGGAAAATGCTGATTAACAGCACCTACTCCCCACCATTGGGTGCTAGGGAGACAAATGACCTTAGGTAACTGCCAACCAGCCCAGGATGCTGTGAGACTGGGCCAAAGAAGGCATGGTATCCAGAGATGATGTTGGAAACAATAATAATACTCAAAATATACCTCACATTTAGGTGGTGCATTTTATAACTTTCAAAGGGAATTTACATGCATGTGATCATTTAGATGATCTAATGTTATAAAGAAACTAGAGGCCTGGTGCACTTGGGGGTAGGGGTTGGGGGGTGGGGATCCCTCAGCCTGGCCTGCACCCTCTCACAGTCCAGGACCCCTCAGGAGATGTCCAACTGTGACTTAGGCCCACTCCTTGTGGGGAGCGGTTCTAAGCCACAGTCGGACATCCTTAGCACTGCCGAGGAGATGGGAGAGGCACCAGCCTCCGCCTCTACGCTCGCAGCCATCAGCCTGCCTTGTGGCTAAGCAGAGCTCCCCCTGTAGGAGCACATTGACCACCAGGAGGCAGCTCCTGTGTTGAGCATCTGCCCCCTGGTGGCCAGTGAGCGTCATAGAGACCGGTCGTTCTACTGTTAGGGTCAATTCGCATATTACCCTTTTATTGTATAGGACTAGCGGCCCAATGCACAGAATTCATGCAAAGGGCTCAGCCCTTGAAGCCCCAGCTTCATCCAGAAGGTCGTTTAGCTGTCCAGTCTAATTAGCATATTACGCTTTTATTATTATAGATAATCATCCTTATTCCAGAGACGGGGCACAGACCCTCAGACAGCTTAAATGCCTTGTCCAATATCATGAAGTCTATAAACAGCAAGATTAAATGTCAAAGCCAGATGTTCTGTTTGCAACACTTGTGAACTCACACGCTGCCTTCTGACAACAAAATTGTATTGAGTACTACTAGGTGCCAGATCCTCTACTAGATAATAGAGGATGAAAAAAAAAATAGGTCTTTCTCTCAAGGAGCTCAAGACATATCAAAATGGTCAAAAACAAACCGAAGGTAGAACATTAAATGATGGAAACCATACCTGAGACTCATGGTAGGAAAGGGCTCTAGATTTCAAGTGTGGCTAACCTATCTTATGAAGAAGCATCCACTGATGTAGTAGGAAGAAAGGACTTCAGATTTATCACATGCCTTCTCCCTTCTAGTTCTTGCCTTAAACTTCATAACTCCAGACCAATTCTTTTGACAGTAACAACATAGTGGATTAAGAACTTGCACTTTGGATCGGACAGCCTGGGGTTTAAAACCTGGCTCTGCCACTTACCAGCTCTTGAGCAAGTTGACTTTGAACAATTAACCTTAAGCAAGGTGCTGATTGTTCTAAGCCTCAGTGCCCTCCCCAGTGTAGTGGGAATGATAACAATAGGATCTGCCATTTAAGGTAGCTGTGAGAGCTAAATGAGATAATGCATTAGAAGTGCTTAATATCTTGCCAGGTGTACAGCAAGGACTTAAGAAATATTAGGGTGATGATGATGGTGATGTACCTCCTTATTGGAAAGGAGGAAGAAAATTGGAGAGGATGAAAGATGATGGGAATTTAAGAGGATTTTCTAAAAATTTATGCCTTGAGGATTTCAGGTAGACGTCAAGTAATCTGTGACAAGCTGGGGAGCCACGCGTTTAGGGGATGAAGATTGAGCCTCTGTTCTTTAGAAGGCAACAAAGCTGGGTCCCTGAATGTGGCAGTTTCCAAGGCAAGTTGAAGTCTCCTCATTGGGTAATAATGACATTAGCCAACAGCCCAGTCACCCTGACTCTGTCCTGCACAACAGACTAACACATTCTGAATATCCTCTTAGACCCTCCAGCCCTTCTTTGATCCACCCATAGCCCCTCAGGGATTATTGTCCAAACTGAAGTCTTCCCTTGAGTCTTAGGCCATATCTCCTTCCCCAGAACACCCAATCTGGCTTTTCAACTCTAGAATTCTAATTTTCTTCCTATTATTTTCCTACTAGAGGCCCAGTGCAGAGAATTCATGCACTTGGGGGGTGGGGGTGGGGTCCTTCAGCCTGGATTGTGAGAGGGTGCAGGCCAGGCCAAGGGACCCCACCAGTGAACGATGAGGGGCGGTGAGGGACACAGGAGGTTGGCCAGCCAGGGAGGGACTGCAGGAGGGCTCCAGAGCGTGTCTGGCCCATCTCGCTCAATCCTGATGGGCAGGACCCCAGCAGCAAGCTAACCTACTGGTCAGAGGGTCTTCCCCCTAGTAGTCAGTGCACCTCATAGCGAGCAGTTGAGCGGCCTTAGCATATCATTAGCATATTATGCTTTGATTGGTTGAACAGCCAACTGGATTCCCAGACACTTAGCATATTAAGCTTTTATTATATAGGATGAAATAATAAACTACAGTATTAAAAAGAATTGCCCCAGAATTTCTGAGTTCAAATTCTGGCCCTGTAACTTACTAGATGCTTAACCCTGGTCACGTTATCCTCTGAACCTTTATCCATCTATAAAACAAAATATCATCTATGACATAGGGTTTTGTGAAGATTAATTAAGAGCATACAATTGGGCCTGGGACAGAATTTAAGTGTTCAAGAAATGTTAGCTGTTATGATTTTCCCCCTTGGAAAATGCCAATTCTGGTAAATGCTAAGTGGAGAAACATAACTATTACTCTCATAAAATATATGATTATTTGTATATTTTGGTTATAAGTTTTAATTCTATATTTTTTTTTCAAGCATGGATAATTGAGAGTTCTGTTTGGGGATTTTTTTTGTTTGTTTGAATTGGTTCCCAACGATGATACAAATGATGACAGAATGTCCATCATAATACACACTAATGACACTTTTTCTGGTTGTCAAAAATCCAAAAGTAAAAAAATTTAAGAAAAGGTGTGTGTGTGTGTGTGTGTATGTGTGTGTGTGTGTGTGTGTGTGTGTGTGTGTGTTTCTGTCAGAGCTCCATATGAGAACATCTAGATGAGATAAACAGAGAGGGATTTATTGGGGAGTAGCAGAATTGGAATTGATGTGATTCAAACCAAGGAAGTCCTGCTATATGTGCTCTTGCCCAAACAGCCCCTCTACTACTTGTTTATATACAGTAGAAACTTGAAGCTACTGCCTGCTCTTGTGTTCTCTAAAGTAACTTCCATGTTTTTTATCATTATAAAAGTTACACTTGTGCACTAGAAAATGTGAAATACACTTAAGGTAAAAGAAAATAATCGTCCGTAATTACAACTCTCAGTTTTAATGTACTGTTTGTGTCATCCAGTCATTTTTCTGTATATTAGGTATATGGTAACTTCTCAGGCAAAATAGATATTATTTCAAGAAACAATTCTAGAATAATAGATGGATATTTTATAGTGATCAAAGGGTCAATCTGCCAGAAAGACATCACAATTCTAAACCTGGATGCACTCAAGAACATAGCTTTAAAATACATAAAGCAGAACACAATGAAACTAACAGAGAAACTTTAAAAATACCTTTCTCAATGGCTAGGTAGTTTTTTAAAAAACAAAAATATTGAAGATCTAAGCAACACAATTAAAAATCTTGACCTAATTGACATAAGCAGAATATTGCCGTAATAACAGAATGCACATTCTTTTCAAGTACACAGAGAACATGTCAAAAATTGATCATAAAGAAACCTCAACAATTTCAAAGGATTAGAATTATGAAGAGTATATTCTCTGACTAAATAAAATTTATCTTCACTCTTTTAACTAGTGTCCAGCTCTGGTTCTCTTTGACAGGGATGAAAGGACCTGACACCCACCAGAATTCTAGAAACACATGTTTTGGCTGTGACAAACTCATATATGGGACTGAGCACCATGTATACCTAATTATCATTCAGTAACAATAACAATAACAATCCTATCTAATAAAAGAGAAACATGGTAATTGGCGTACGACCACTACCCTTCCCATTGGCTAATCAGGGCAATATGCAAATTAACTGCCAGCCAAGATGGCGGCCAGCAGCCAGGCAGCTTGAAACTAACATGAGGCTTGCTTGCTTCAGTGACGGAGGACTCCAACGTTCCCCACCTGCAGCTGCAGGCCTCTGAGCCTGCAGTTTAAGAAACTATGTAACAAATATAGAAGCTAAACAAAACCCCAGACCTGCTTTAGTCCCAAGCCGGGATCTCAGAGCTGGAGTTGAAACAGTGTTTAGATTATAGAACCCAAACAAACAAGATACCTGCTTTCAGCAGCAGCGGTCTAAGAGCTGGAGCCAAGCCTCAGAGTTAAAGCTGGCCCAGAATAAAAAAAAAGAAAAAGAAAAAGAGGAGCGGTTGGGAGCTTCAGTCACCCCCAGCCTGAAAACAGCCCTCAGCCCCTCACCCAGACTGGCCAGGCACCCCAGTGGGGACCCCCACCCT
>NW_006290023.1:367436-368371 GCF_000327345.1 Myotis davidii | reverse complement strand
ACATGAGCAGAAATGTTTCAGGAATAGGCAGAGTACCTGATTAACTCATCAACAGATCTCCAGGAGTATCTGATCAACAATAATCAACAAAGATCTACATAAGTACCTAAGGAATTAAGTGAACTAAGGTGGAGATGCTTCAACCATTATTACTTAAATTAACTGGGTAGTTCACAGTTCTGACCTCCACTAGAACTTCAAAGGTTACCAGCCTTCTCTGGGGGGTCTCCGTCCAAACCCAGCTAGTAAAGACAATGAATGGACTCCGGCAGTGCACCAGGCCTCTAGTTACACATTTATTATTACACATATTACACATGTCTCTAATCAACTTTGAAGACAACCTTCAGCTCCATTGAGGAGTGAGCCCTCTTCATTGTGTTGCTCTCTCATTTTGCTAATTCAGTGGTACTTTAAAAACCACTGATGATGTTGCTTTCATACACTAAGCAAGCTGTGTTACTACAGTGTCACAGTTCCCACACAGGGCTGGAAATGACTCATTTTCTCCTTAATGTGTGTTATATATACTTCAGAAAAATGAGTTGGCATTTCTAAGAATACTTTATAGGAAAGAACAGAACTATTTCTTTTTCTTCCTGTCATCTGAAACTCTTAAATCATAGACAGTGCAATGTGTAGAGTGCTAAAATATGAGCACCTCTTCAGAAGCAAAAAGCATAGCAGCCACACCCCAAACTCGTATTAATAGATTCTCTAACTCTGAAGAAATTTTCTTTATAAAAATCTAACAGTGGTTAGATAGCTTTCCTCATGCAAACCAGCAAAGAACTATTAAATATTATATATATACTAGAGGCCCGGTGCACAAAAATCTGTGCACTGGCGGGGGGCGGGGGAGGTAGTGTCCCTCAGCCCCACTTGTGCCCTCTCACAGTCTGGGACCCCTCAGGGGATTAAAAACGCTGACTTAA
>NW_006290023.1:359408-366425 GCF_000327345.1 Myotis davidii | reverse complement strand
ATATATATATATATGGTTTGTTTCTACTTTTCCCTGAAGATTTTTTTTGATCCTTTGATGGAAATTTTGGGTTGGTTAAAAAGGAAGCACAGAACTATAAGTCATGACTCACAAAATATTTTATTCTCTCACCTCACAGCTCTAGAAATGCCTAGGAAAGATGAAGAATAGATGAAAGTTTGACTATTTTTAAAAATCCATTTATTTAAGTGATCTGAGATGAATAAAGAGACACACATGTTAAAATATAATTTATATCTGTAAGTGTTCCCTTTATGGAAATTGGAATTATGGAAGGATCAATGGTAAGGCCTTATGAAGGTCATGTTGGTTGACTTAAGTCTTGAGTACAGAGTTATTGGGGTAAAACTGGGTTTATTGGTCAGGTAAGAGCTGTATTATTTGTTTCCTCTTCTCTCCAGAATAGAGGTAAGAAATGGGAAGAAAGAAGGAAACATAGAACAACAAAAGTAATTTTACAAAATAGTTCACTTAAGCCCATGTAACTTACTTAAAAGAAATGCATCTCCACTCCCTGCAAGTATCTCTTAGAAGTTTATTATTTATTCATTTGTTTGTTTATTTATTTATATTGGTTGATTTCAGAGAGGGGGGGAAGGATGAGGGGGGAGAGAGAAAGAGAGAGATTGACTTGCTGTTCCACTCATCTATGCATTCATTGGATAATTCTTGTACGTGTCCTGACCATAGATTGAATCCACATTAAGACAACACTCTAACCAACTGAGCTAGCTAACCAGGGCCAGAAGTTTTTAATGTATTGAAGAAAGCTGGACTGTTTTCCCAGCCTGAAGAAGATTAGAAGCTGAGGAGAGGGCCAGGATTGGAGGCACACTGCTAAGATGGGAGGGACACTGCTACGGGAGGGCTAATAATCCAAGATGAAGAGTAGAGATAGAAAAGCAAATGCAATAAGTAAATAAATGAATAAGCTCAAAACCATAACAGTCCTGGTCATTTGGTGTGGGGAAAGGGCCTCAATAGCATCACAACTAGTCAAAGCAGAAAGAAATCACTGAGAATAATAACAATGACCTTAGGTCCACAGGACATCAACACATGTCACTAAAACAAAGTGTTCTGTGTAAAGTAGGTCTGAAAAGTACTCGGTTAAGTGAAAATAAACTAGTTTCTTTACAACTTCTCATAAGCTTTAAGATGCTGAACCATGACTTCCTAAGAGGGAAATATGACATGCTCTGTTTCTTAAACTTTATTTGGCCACAAAACTTTGTCCTGTTTATTTTTGGGAATACCTTACAAGAAAGGTTAACTAGGAACAAACCCTGGAAACATTGCAGTAAGTTTTCAAAAAAAGATGATATCTTATGTATCAGTCAGAAACAGGAATCATAAATTTTAGATTTCCTTCTGTGTAAACCTAACTGGCTGTACACCAAACATTTGCACTTGGTGTGGATTTGTCATGGGAAGTGGCTGCCCAGCCAGGGGCTATATTTCTGACCCACCTTTTCAGTTAGATGCAGCTGTTGCTGGAGGATTAAGTTGGTGGATTCCTCTGTTGCTAGTGGGAATGGGGTGGCTCTTGTGATATCTTCAGAAAAGAATTTTCTAAAACTTGCATGGGAAAATGAATGGTTTTTATTTGCATGGAATATATTTATTGGGTTGCAAAGTCCCACTGTCTTTAAACCAGTACTGGCAAATGTGTAAGTGGGGCTCCAGCAGAGCCAAAAGTGGGGCTAGTGTCCAGAGTTTCAGTTCCATGGTGGAGTTGAGCCTGATGTAGCATCAGGCTAGATTCAGCCCATCAGTGCATTGTGTGGGTTCCACAAGGCCATGAGCCATGTGGGCGGATGCAGGGGAGCATGCCCCTTGCAATAGGAGTTTCCAGAGAGCAAGAGGACCAAAGTGCAAGAGAGCAATAGAGAAACCTCTTGGTTCAGGAGTTAAAATATCAAATCTTCCCACACTTGGCAGTGGCCATGCCTATTCTGGACACTGATTTGTTCCCAGGTGTGACTGACAGCTAAGCATCTTCTCACGTCACCCAGACCTTACTGGACATGTGTCTATTGTCCAGACCCTTCCCCCAGCGATCTGCAGGGAAGAGACTTGGAGAATGTTAACTGCAGCTTCTTGGCAAAGCTGTATAAATGGCATGCCTGTGTTATCTAGTCTTCCCTTTACTCCTTTCTTGTTATTTAATAACCAGATTAATTATAAAGGTATCACAGCCAAGTAATTAAATCCTAGCCAAAGGAAGTTGACCAAAAGTGATGTTCACCAAGTTGGGGCTCCCATTCACAATCCTTCATGTTTCTACTCCTCAGCTACCTGAATGCTGTCATTCAGGTGACCTTGGAAACCTAGCAATGAAGATGTCAAAGCCTGCATTGGACTGAGCATCCCCTAGCGGTCCCCACCTCCAACACACACACACACACATCCCACCACCTATACTTGACCTACAACAGCACTGAATTATTATGTGAACATAAAGTAAACTATTATTAAGTCATGAAATGACTAAAGTAAAATGAGGATAGAGTTCTAAATGGTAAATTCCAGCTAGATTGACCCTTGGTAGGGCCATGGAAACAGTTGTAATAGGCCCCATGGTCATGCTGCATGGTCTTCTATTTTGGAACATTATTAAAATTCAATTTTAAAATTTCTCTCTTGAATAAATATAACCCAAGGGGCCTCTGAAAGATGCTGACAGAGTGACTCCTTTCAAGTGCACTTGCTTATCTTAGGAATCTACACTGGCTGAGTTGCCCATAAGAGAACCCCCTTTAGAAAGGCCCTGACTTTAGTTATTTGGAAAACCCATCTTATTCTCGGGAAGTGCCAGGTATGTTAGCTTTTCAGAAGATATGCCTATTAATTTTGTATTTGTGCAAATTCCTTGATCTCTGGGAATCCTGTTTGAGCAATGCTTGACTCAGCAAATGTTTATTAAGCACCCACTGTGCATCAAGTGCTGGCAGCTAAGAGAGGTTTTGCTCCAAAATAACAATAATCAAACACCAAATAAGCAAGGGACTTGAAAGCCACATTCTCAGGCTAAACTGAGAAGCAGGCCACATTCATCATTAGTGCTAGCCCTGGTGTATAGCCCTTCTATCTTGAACCATGACTGTCTCTACTCACAAAAGTATAGCCTTTCAAAAGCAGGGCCCAAGACCAGCCGTGGGCAAACTACGGCCCGCGTAGTTTGAAATGAATAAAACTATTGAAAAAAAAGACCGTACCCTTTTATGTAATGATGTTTACTTTGAATTTATATTAGTTCACACAAACACTCCATTCATGCTTTTGTTCCGGCCCTCCGGTCCAGTTTAAGAACCCACTGTGGCCCTCGAGTCAAAAAGTTTGCCCACCCCTGGCCCAAGACTCTAGATCGATGGTTCCCAAAATGTGATCACCAAATCAGCAGTATTAAGATCACCTGGGAACTTGTTAGAAATGAAAGTTCTCAGGGCCCATCCAAGGCCTGCTGAGTCAGAAGCTTGGTGGTGGGGCCCAATAACCTAAGACCTCCAGGTGATTCCATGGCAGGCTACAGTTTGAGAATCATTGCTCCATACCAGCAACTCTCTCTTCCCCTCCTTGGAATGTAATCTCCTTCCATCAATTCCATCTGTACTCTTAACTCAGCTAAGACAACCAACCAAATGCTTATGTTGATTGTTGACAATTGCTAAAATATTGGCTCTCTCTCAGTTAATAGGTACTTTGAAGGCCAGAATTTGAACACATGAGTGAGAATTTCTGCCCGGGCCTTGTTTTGTAAATTCACCCTTGTGTCTCTGAAGTGGGAATGTCAAGCCATTATTCATGTCTGTTGCCTCTTTTCCGGCCCTGGACAAGGCCTGCACTTTTCTGAGATTCCATGCCCTTCTACATTGAAGAGTAGAGGTTTAGCCTGACACTTTCCCACAGTTCTACAGGTAACCCCTGGACCTCAGGTGGTGGTAGCCCAAGTGAGCTGAGTCCAGTGGGTTTGCCTCCAGGATGAGCCTACTTATCACTTGCCAGACAAGGTACACTTTCTTTGATATAATAGCCATTGTTACCTAATAACCAGCAATGTTCAATTTTGAACCAAGATGATATTAATAATAATAGTAAACATTTGTAGCATTTTGAGAGCTTTCTGTGTTCCGACCATTTTGTTAAACGCACTACTACTTAATTTATTTCTCACAACAACCTCATGAAAGAAGTGCTTTCATGTCCCATTTTACAAAAACCGGAAACTGAGAAGTAGAGACAACTACTACTTGGAATCCTCCCTCCCACTTTGATATATAAAGCAAGCTTCCTTGCTGGCATAGTGTTCGGTACAGTAATTCTGACTGCCACAGGTAAGTAGAGTAGTAGACGAGAAATATCAGCAGAGTAAAGCTTAGAACAAACCTTTCAAACCCGTGTCCTAGGGTATCCAGCCCAGACTCTCTCCTAACTTTTGCAAGGCTTCAAGATACATAGGGTACAAATAGAGGCTCGCTTCCTATATGTATAAATACTTTTAAGTTATAGAGCAATCTAGCAAACTGTTAAATAAAGTATCATGATGCAAATATACCTTCATAACAACTTTAAAAACTAGCTTCAAATTTAGGATTCTTAGACTCAACAGCATTCTGCACTGGAATTTGATCATAGAAGATGAAAATGTTCTCACCCATCTCCCTTCTCTTCTTCCCTTCCTTGGCTTCAGATTGCACAAAGAGAGGGCTCATGTGTGGATACAATCGTGCACACATCCCAGCTCTGTCCCCAACACCCTGTAAACAACTGCTCTTGCTTATCCCTTGGCTTGGGTGAAAGGAATACAGTTTCAGGAGGACAAGCTAGAATAGAAACACATTCAGGCCCAGATCAAGATATATAAGAGTGAACCATGATTCTAGGTGAGAATACCCCCGTGGCCCTACAGAAGGGGCCTCGGTTAGTGGAGGATTATATTGGGGCTTCTAAAGCATAGATCCCATGACAGGAAACTTTCTTGCCTTACCTAAGGGTAGTTCTCCCCAAACCATCCCCGAGATGCTCTGAGAAAAAGGATTTCTAATCAAAAATGAAAAACAACTGTCTTAGAAATATATAGTGAACATTATTATCGTAGTAAACATTAGTATATTAGTCAGCACAGGCTGCCATAACAAAATACCATAGACTAGGTGGTTTAAACAAGAGGAATTAATTTATCACAGTTCTGGAGTCTGGGAAGTCCAAAGTCAAGATGTCAGCCAATGCAGTTCCCTCATGAAGGCTTTATTCCTGGCTCACAGACTTCTCACTGTGCCCTGAATGGCAGATAGAAATTGCTGGTCTTTCTTCCTCTCCTTATAAGAACATTAATCCCATTATAGGGTCACCACCCTTATGATCTCATCTTAACCTAATTTGTAATTTATCTCCCAAAGGCCCTACCCCCAAATACTGTCATATTGGGACTTAGGGCTTCAACATATGAATTTGGTGCATAACAAACATATAGTAAAGAGAAGATCTGATGTAAATAAATCTGTGTGACTTTATTTCATATTTATGAAAAATTTTCCAGTTTTTGGTGGATTAATTATACTGAAGAAAATCATGTATTTACCCTAAATCACAAATACCTTAAATTAGTCACCACCTTTGGCTCTACCCTCTTGGCCACAGTCTATTTCACCAAATGGCACCTCACTCTAGTCTATGACCTGCATCAACATGTGATAAACACAATCAAGAAAAGATGTATCTAAAATTCCTTGTCTTTTATTATTAGACCTATTCTTTTGTTTTAACAATTTGAACAATTTCTAGAGTACCAGTCAGGCATATTTCATTCACATTTACTAGAGTAATATCTGCAATATGACCCCACCTCAACAAGCATGTAGATGATGTTATGACTGACTTCTAAATGCAATCAATAAGCGAGTGGTTGAGATTCTGACTTCATTTCTGGAGATCTAATGAACAGCATGCTAAATTTTAGTTAATATTACAATATTGTATACTTGAAATTTGCTAAGAGTTCTCCCTACACACAGACACACACACACACACACACACACACACACACAAATAGTGACTATGTGAAATGATGAATATGTTAGTTAGCTTGATTATGGAACTCATTTCACAATATATACATATATCAAAACCTCACATTATATACTTGAAATACAGCCCTTTTTTATTTGCCAATTTTACCTCAATAAATGGGGGGTGGGGAGGAAGAAAGTTATTTTCTATTGAGCCTAATTATACATAATTATGTTTAGAGCTGCATAAAAATAGACTGACCAACATATTTTTCAGTAACAACTTTATTTCATTTGTATTTCTAAATACTAATCTATTAGAAAAAAAATAATGTCTATTGTTATATAACTGCATTCATGTCACAATTAAATCTTATCCTTTTTTTTCAACAATAGGCCATTATGGAAAATTATGAACAAATGGTTAAATTCTGTAATAAAGTGTTGTGCCCAGATTTCAAAGTTCCCAAGACCCCCAGGGAGCCAGTCAGTCCAATGCAAAAGCAAAGAGTCCTTTTTAATGCAAGCCGGCTTGCACTCCCAGTTCACCAGACCCACCGACACAGCGGAAAGTCCAGTGGCCGAGAGACCGAGGCCTGATGGGACAGGGGGTTTTATAGGGGGGTGGAGTGAGGGCAGGAGAGGGGACTGTGGGCCCCGCTGATTGGCCAGGCATGAGTCGGTACAGGATGTGGTCATAGTGATGGCGTGCACTTCCCTTGATTATTATTGGTTAGTCCAGAGAAATCCTGGGTGTTTCTAGCAGCGGCTTTTTCCAGCGAAGAAGCACATGGCACTGTCCCAAAATGGAGGACCCAAGGCAAGATGGAGGGTCTCGCCTGGCTCCCGCTGCCGCCGCCTGAACACGCCGCAAGGCAGGATGGCCCTCTCCCGCACAGCACCTGCAGCCGGCCTGGGGCACTGCAGCATGGCGGCCTCCCCGGGCTAGGGCACGCGCCCCACTCCGCTGCCGCTGCACTGGGGGCCG
>NW_006290023.1:358224-359088 GCF_000327345.1 Myotis davidii | reverse complement strand
AGCGGCCAGACTCCTCCTCCTGTACGCCTTTCAAAAGCATTCCTGATTTTCCCCCAGTCTTTGGTTTCTGATGTGAATCATTTTGATTTTAGTATTGGTAAATCCATAGTGTGAGAAATTTTGTTTTAAAAAAAACAAAACAAAAAACTGATTTCTTAGACTAGATTCAAAACAACTCTTCAAGTTCACTGTTCTTCTCCCCTTAGCATCTTTGTCTATCTTTACATTTGGCAATAAGTGCAGCCTATTAGGTAGAAAATAAAGGGAAAATTCAGAAATGCAGAATTGAAAATTAGATAAAAACCTATGTTTTTCTGTAGCCTAAAACAAATTCTTTATTTTTCCCTCTTTTCTCCCACCCTTTAAATGTGGGGGCTATTATGAAGATTTACATAGTATTTCTAAAATCTAAAAGAGTAGGCAGGTTGCAAAAAGTCAAGAGAAGTGTTTCATGTTAAAGAACAATCACAATGCATACTTAGGGATTTTTGTTTCTGTTTTTTTAATCTTTATTGTTGAGAGTATTACAGATGTTTCCCCCTTTTCTCATCATTGCCCTCCTCCACCAGGATCCTGCCCTGCTCCAGGCTTTCACCACCCTATTGCCTGTGTCCACGGGTAATGCATATATGCATATAAATCATTTGGTTAATCTGTTTCCACTCCCACCACCTTCCCTCTGAGATTCATCAGTCTGTTCCATGTATCCATGCCTCTGATTATATTTTATTTATCAGTTTATTTGCTCATTAAAGTCCTTGTTCATTTATTTTGATTTTTAGATTCAATTGTTGATAGATAGATATTTTTATTGCCATTTTATTGTTCATATTTCCTATCTTTTTAAAAAATATTTTTTTTCTT
>NW_006290023.1:336946-357924 GCF_000327345.1 Myotis davidii | reverse complement strand
CTTTGAAGCTCTTTATTTGACCTTCAATTCCAAACGATAGCTTTGCTGGGTAGAGTAATCTTGGTTGTAGGTCCTTGCTATTCACCACTTTTAATATTTCTTGCCACTCCCTTCTGGCTTGCAAAGTTTCTGCTGAGAAATCAGCTGACAGTCATATGGGTGCTCCCTTGTAGGTAATTAACTCCTTTTGTGCTTTTAAGATTCTGTTTGTCTTTAACCCTTGGCATTTTAATCATGATGTGTCTTGGTGTGGGCCTCTTTGAGTTCTTCTTGTTTGGGGCTTTCTGTGCTTCCTGGATTTGTAAGTCTATTTCTTTCACCAGGTGGGGAAAGTTTTCTGTCATTATTTCTTCAAATAGCTTTTTAAATTCTTGCTCCCCTCTCTTCTCCTTCTGGCACACCTATAATATGAATGTTGGTACACTTTAAGTAGTCCCAGAGGCTTCTTACACTATCTTCTTTTTTTTTAGGTTATTTTTTTTTTCTTTTCTGAATGGATGGTTTTTGCTTCCTCATATTACAAATCACTGATTTGATTCTCAGCATCCTCTACTGTTGAATTCCTGTAAATTATTCTTTATTTCAGTTAGTGTATCCTTCATTTCTGACTGTTCCTTTTTTATGTTGTTGATAGTCTCATTAATTTCCTTGAAATTCTCACTAAGTTCCGTGACATTCTCACTAAGTTCCTTGAAGTTCTCATTAAACCATTGTTTTGAAATTTGTATCTAGTCGTTTGCTTGCTTCCATTTCATTTAGTTCTTTTCCTGGAGATTTCTTCTGTTCTTTCATTTGTGACATGTTTCTTTGTCTCTGCATTTTAGCTGCTTCCTTGTGTTTGTTTCTAGGAAGAGAAGCTATGTCTTCTGGAATTGGTAGAGTGGCCTTGTATAGTAGGTGTCTTGTAGGGCTCAGTGGCTCAACCTCTCCATTCACCTGAGCTGGGCATTCTAGATGCATTCCTGTGTGGGCTGTGTGCAGTGTCCTGTTGTAGTTGAATCTTCACTGATGTTGGTGTCACTGGGAGGAATTGACCCCCAGGCCAATTGGCTGTGAGGACCAGCTTCAACTACAGCAGAAGAACTGCTGTGCAGGAGACACCCCTTTGGAGCAGCACTTGCTTCAGTGGGGCTTTGGTGCTCCCTGATTCTGTCCCTTGAGTGTATCATTTGTGGATGTGGTAGAGCTGTAATCTGGCATGGTCTGAAGCTTTCCACCAAGTGCACTCACTCTGGGGCTTCCCAGGAGGTGCAAAGTCAGCCACTTCCTGTGCCCTACCTGGGGCCACCCTGCATGAGCTACAGAATGATCTACAAATGGCTGCTTGGAGAAGCCCAAAAGAGGCTAAGTTGTGAAACTTGGCAAGCTGCTGCTAGTGCCAGGCATGGGGTCACTTTTCAAGAGGTATAGGGCACACTGAGTCCCGCTGCTACTTGTTTGAAAGCAAGAAAAATATATAAACTGGAATATACATTATTTTTCATTAAAAAATATAATCAAGAATACTATAGTTCTCATGTTGGTTGGTCAGTAAATTCATATGAAAAAGCCACTGCAAACAGTTTGGTTGGGGCTGCAAATTGGGTGGGGCAGGATCTCAGGGAATCACCAGGATGGAGCCCCCCCCAGCTCTTGCCCTGGTGCCACATAATTTAGTTTTTCCCTATATGGCCCTGGGTACTTTCAAGCTGCTGCCCCAGTGCTGGAACTCTGAGGGAGTGAGTTCAAGTAAGACCTGCATGGGCCCTTTAAGAGGAATTTCCTGATCTCTGGCAGCCTTTATTATTACTCAGCCACAATTCCTACTGGTTTTTATAGCTCACAGTTGCGGGGACTCCTCTTCTCAGCACTGGAACCCTGGGCTGACATTTCTGGTATGGGGCCAGGACCCCTTGCTCCTCATAGGGGCTCTCTGTGACCAAGATATACCTCCTAAGTAAAAACACACCTCACAAGAGCGTCAGACAAGCCTGTTCTGTGCCTCCGCCCCTCCTACCAAACAGGAATCAAACCCGGGACCTTTTGGTCCACAGGTCAATGCTCTATCCACTGAGCCAAACTGGCTAGGTCTCTTTCTTCTTTAATTCTCTAGTTGTAGGGTTTTCATTTGGCCAGATTTCAGGCAGCTCTGAATGATGGTTGTTCTGTATTTTAGTTGTAATTCTGATGTGTTGTGGGAGGCAACAAGTACTGCCTTTACCTATGCTGCCATCTTCTATTGACTCCATACTTACGTTTACTAGAAAAAAACATAAAGGATTCCCAGCAGGCTAATCCTAAAAGTCACTATTAATTCATGTTGAAGCCATCATGATCCCTCCCCTTATGCCTCAGCGGAAAGCTCCCAAGGGTTTCAGCCACACCGTTGCTGTGGTGACTGCTGCAACCACTTGCTCATTTCAGCTGAAAACATATTCAGGTTGTCAGCCTATACCACCAGATGATTTGGGCTCTAAACATTGAGGTCACTGGCATTGCCTTCTCAAAGCAAGTTATAAATCCAACATGCTGCAATAAGGGGAAGTTAAGACAGAGTTGTTGTCTAGGCCAAGGGCCAGTCAAAATCTCGAGGGATGACAATGTGCTCATTTAAAGTCTAGCCCTCAAGTTTATGTCTAGAGGGTGAGTTCTGTTGGTATGCCTAGAGACAGTTGGATTCTAGGGTGCCAATTAACTTTAATCAAATTCATAAAAGAATATATAAACTGGAATGTTTATTATTTTTCATTAAAAAATATAATCACCAAGAATACTGCAGTTCTCATGCCTGTTGGCCAGTAAATTCTTTGTGTGGTACCTCGAAAACCAAATTCAAGCAGGAAGAATTTCCTATCTGGGAACAAAACCCAGTGAAATAAGTGGGATGATTTTAGTGGCTGTTATTATCAAACTCAACAACTCTGCTTCAACCCTTTTCTAAGTTCATTGCAGTACATTTTCCTGTATAAATCATCTTCCTTTACACAGTCCAGAAACCAATTAACTTGTCTACATCTTTACATAGGCTGATATGAGCATACTTTTCTGAGTTTATAGTTTGAATACCTTAGTTTAACATTGTCTATTTCCCAAAACTTTTGAGTTGCCATTAGCTAATTATTGCTTAGAATGTGTTAGTTATACAGATGGCTGATGTCATACTGATTTATCCTAATGTAATCTTATGTTTAGTTTTGGAGAAGCCTATACCAAATACAGAAAAAAGTTCATTATTTCAAATTTTAGAAGGAAAAACAGGAAGAAGAAAAACACTATGGAATAAAGACGATACCAATTTGATACATGATCCCTAAAATGAGATTTAAAAATTTTATATTTATTAATTCTTAATATGCTCTAAAACATGAAAGACAGTCACCGTTTGTGGTAGGTAGAACTCTAAGATTCCTACCCCCGATATACAGATCTAATATAACCCCCCTCCCAACCTTGAATATGGGCAAAATCAGTAAATATGTTGGGATATCACTACTGTGATTAGAATCCTAATCAGTTGACACTGAGTTAATTAAAAGAGAAAAATACCTTTGGTGGGCCTGACCTAATCTGGCAATCCATTTAACAGAAGACAAAGCAGCCAAGAAATGCTCTACTGCTGGCTTGGAAGAAAGCAAACAGCCATGTGGTTAACTGCCTATGGAGAGGCCATGAAATATACTCTTCCTTCAACAGCATGCCCCCTCAGATTTCATCTGTATACATTTGTTGTTGGCAGGAGCACACTGGGTATTAGACCGGTGGGGTCAGATTGGACCTGGGTTCAGCAATCTTGGTACTTGAATTCTGGCTAAAAAAGAATTCAGAGCCAAGACTCAAACTATAAGAAAATATTTATTTAAAAAGTCACAGAGGTAGAAGAAATAATTTGTAGAAGAAATGGGATTAGGGAGCAAGTTATAGAGGTAAAGGAAGGGGAAGGAATGGTGTGCTCCTGGGAGGGAGAGTGCAGTAGGTCCTCCATCCTAAGGGTTTTAAGGGTAGAGATTTTAGGGGAGGTCCCAGGGAGAGATCTCAATAGAATATTCAGGTCTAGAACTCCACTGATTGATCCAGGGCAGGGGAACATTACTCAATGCAGCTGGTCCTGAAGTCAGCCTTGGCACAGCTTGTCTGGTTTTGTCGCTTTTCTGAGCTTGAAGCTGAAATACAACTGAGGCCTAAATGTTATCTCTAGGGAGCAAAGGTTGGGGTCTAAATCACATGACCAGCCATATGCTAGAGGTAGAAAGGTCCCACCCCACAATTGTCATTTGCTAGGCACCCAGGGCTTTCTGCCCTGGTGACCTTCTGGACCTGGCCTATCATCCTTGCTCTGCTTATGTCTGTCTAACTGCTTACCACAGATTCTTGCAAAAAAACTTACACTCTATATGACACAAGAAAAGCAATAAGACTTTCATGTGTCACTGGAAAGGGAAACGATATAGCTGTTCTGAAAACATGCTTTTTTGTTTGTTTTTCAATGCTATACTTTATCATATTTCCTTCTAAAAGTTGCTGAATGCAGAGAAAGTTCAGGCCTTACACTAGGGTTGTGTCTTTATAAATAAGCCAAGCTAAGATAGCATTGTATAAAGCAGTGATGGCGAACCTATGCCATGTGTGTCAGAGGTGGCACGCGAACTCATTTTTTTGGTTGATTTTTCTTTGTTAAATGGCATTTAAATATATAAAATAAATATCAAAAATATAAGTCTTTGTTTTACTATGGTTGCAAATATCAAAAAATTTCTATATGTGACACAGCACCAGAGTTAAGTTAGGGTTTTTCAAAATGCTGACAAGTGGAGCTCAAAAGCTTCACCATCACTGGTATAAAGAATGCTGCCCCGTGTATTGCCCACGCAGAAACAATGGTTTTCTGAAGACAAGCAGAGTAAGTTGTTGATAATAACTGAAGCCACAATGAGAATGAGGGATCATGCACTCTAAATACTTATATGTTTATGTTTATAAATAACCAAAACTTGGGGGGAGTGATATTGATCTCAAGTTCCCTCAGAGCTTGGCTATTCATAGTATTCACATCCACTAAGTTATATGAATGGAAACCTCTTGTTCTGATCTCAGAGAACCCCCATGTATGTCTCATTCATGCCAACTTGTCTTGTGCCACGTGAACTAACTGGAATGCTAAATTTGTAGCTTTGCTTATGGAATTGGCCAAGACATCATTTTTAAATACTGAATCTTTGTCAGTGGATTTCTGGGGACCTCTTAAGTTCCTCTATAGAAATACTAAGTTTCCTATCAACATGCTTTATAAAATACTGATTTCCTTTGTCCCTGTGTGATAAAAATGTAAAACCATTTCTGCTTCCCTAGGGGCACTGAGGCAGCATATTTATCTCAAAGGAAAAGTAAATTCCTACCTTTCTACTGCCTTCTATGTACAGAGATTCAGGAGACAGGAAACTACACCTAAGTCTTGATTCTATTAAAGGGAAGGATACAATGGTGCTTTGAGAATCAGGACAGTGAATTTGGCTGAGCAGCTTAATAAAATATTTCTCCCAGCTATCTGATATGAGGCCCAGAGCTGCCTTGGATCAGTGGTGCTCTGGGGTATAAAGGAATCTGGCAGTTCCTAATATAGTATCATGTGGAGGACATGGACAGCACAGGCAGGGGTAATAAGAAGAGTGATGATGAAGAATTCAATTGAACAGAAACTCTGATTTAGAGATGACTTGAAGAAATGTAAACATAATCATGAGATATTTTTCAAGGCTTCTGGGACACCCCACCCCTCACCCCAGTAGGATAGGAGCTGAAACCATTTTAATTTAAAAATTATAATGGAACAGATGAGCCAATAACAGAGAAGGACTTGGGAAACCACAGAGGACCCACTGTGTGTTGCTGCTGCTGTCTCTTCATCTGCTTAATCCCGACATCTATTGTTGTATTCCCCCTGCAGGAGCAGCATGCACTTTGGCAAGAGGAGGAGCATTTCAAACTTCTTATGGTAGGAAGAACCACTGCTTTGTAAGACTATGAGCTGAGAACAAAACCTTGGTGCAAGACCAAGGATGCCGTTTCACTGCCAGAATATCACCATTGGACATGCCCCTGACTGCAGAAGATTAGAAGCAGCTAGTGTGTTCCAATCCATTGTTCAGTTGCTGCAGACCCACCAATCCCATCCAAGCTACACTTCAGCAGATTGGTAAGAATCCCCTCTGGGGACAGAGGAGAGGAGGGCCTACTAACACCAACCTGGAGGTTTATGCAAGAAATTTTAAAGCATTCCCCATGCTCTCATCTCAGGTAATGAATGGTGCCAATATGAATTCATTGCACTCATCTAACAAGGTGGGTCAAGCCTTATTATAACAAGGCTTGTTTTAACAATACTCCATACAATATCACCCTCCTCTCCCATATGATTTCCACAATTATATTTTTTGAACATTGATCCTGTATGAACATGTATTTAAAAAGAAAAAGAGAAAGCTCAGATGCAGATAATAAAATCACAGAAACTTTCCTGAGTGATCTCAAATATGCACAAAGCAGATTCAACAGTAAACTTCGCAAAAGCAGAAACTTATCTCCCAGAATCTAGCCCAGTGCCTGGCAAATAACATGCCCTCCATGACATAGTCTTTTTACTATTCCTAAATGACAGGCTTCATTTGCATGGTCTGGTCCCCCTTCTTCAAGCACCACAATTCACGTCATCCAGGCAGCTGGCTGCCTCTCTCCCTGAAGACGTCTAAGACAAGAGGCTATCTAGCCTCCTTGACTGCTGAGTCATCTTCCTGTCAGGAAATTGTTTCTGCCTTTGCTTAATAGGTAAGCAACTTCCTGCCTATTTCAAACATAAAGCCTAAATTTAAAAAGAGGTTAAGTGAATAGCTCAAGGTTATACACAAGCTCTGGCATAGTTAAGAATAGAACCCAAGTGGTTCCTAACATTCAGTCCTAGAGTTTCAATACTGTTCGTTTTGCAGAGGAACCTATCTTTATAATTTACATATATTGTTCCCAAATCACTCACTAGATAATCTGCCTAAATATTGAAAGTAAAGCAGCTTCGTGTATCCAATAGAGATAGAATACATATAAAAAGAAATTTTTCCCACATGTGGAATGAATCACTATAAAGAACCTTTGTTCAGTCGTTTCATTATAAAATAAGAGCATTCTTCCTGACTGCCACAAAATCCAAATGCTCCATTTTGCTACTAAACAATCCTCTTAACACGAAGCCCAAAATAAGTCACAATGTTAATGCAAACATCTTGCAAGCCAAATAAAAGGACTTGAGCCAAATTTATCAGATTTAGAGGGAAATTGTGTTGGATCTATCTGTCCACGAGGAACTTTCTATTAGATCACCAGTCAATAGGGTACCAGCATTTGCGGATGCTGACTGAAAGACATGAGTAATATCAGACAGCTTTAGAAAATACATTTTTCTTCCATAGTTAGCAATGCATGACTCACTAGAACTCTCCAGACACTATACTGCATGAATGACTCAAAAGTCTACCAAGGACAGAGCACAATCAGTTCTCTCCTCCTGCACGAGGATTTCTCCTTTCAATTAACATTTTTTACCTTGCTTTATTATCATTTGTTAGCTTACTTCAATGGCAGAAAAATTTGGTATACTCCCCTTTCTCTTTTAAAAATAGGGGTACATTGAACTTCAACTCATGAACCAGGAGGTCATTGTTCGATTCCCAGTCAGGGCACATGCTCAGGTTGCAGGCTCAAGCTCCAGTAGAGGGCATGCAGGAGACAGCAAATCAATGCTTCTCTGTCATCATTGATGTTTCTATCCCGCTTTCCCTCTCCCTTCCTCTCACTGAAATCAATTAAAAACAAACAACTTTTAACATAAAAACAAATATGGAAGTGCTGCAGGAAAAGAGAAGGTAAAAATTATAGTGAATGCTGAAAGCAAACTTAAACTGACCTAACTCCCACATTTGGGAGGCCATGTTGGGCAATGATCAGGGTAAGTTTCCTTCTGGAATATTGACCAATAAGTAGATATTATTGAGAAACACCTTACTGTTACAGACCTCCCCATCCAAATTTTTAATAACTGATAGAAGTACCAAAGATATTTTGAGAAATGGTTTAGTAGTTACTCTCCATGACAGAGGTCTCCATTTCCCTCAAATAACTGTTCTCTGCAATAATTGCAGTAGCCTCCAAGTTAAGGTCCACACTTTCAGGCTCTTTCCTATGCATTTCATCTGGCATTCCAACTCCAGATTAATTTTTCTGAAGGATTGCTCGGATTATGACCTTACCTTACCCAACTCTTGGAATTAGAGCACCTGACTTCAACTACTGGATTCCCTGACTAATTTTTAGCCTCTCTATGCCTCAATTTTCCAATTTGTGACATAAAGTTTGTAAGACGTTTAAATAATTTTTATTTTAACTTTGTGTTAAAAATGAGTACATAGAGAGGAACCAAGATGGCGGCATAGGTACACACCTGTACTTGCTGCCTCGCACAACCACATCAAAACTACAACTAAAAGACAAAATGGATATCAACCAGAACCATGGGAAGGCTGGCTGAATGGAAGTTCTACAACAAAAAGGAAAGAGAAAGGCACATTTGCGACTGGTAAGAGGTGCAGAGGTGTGGAAGTGCGGAGGTACAGAGGCGAGCGCAAAACAGGCTGGCAACTGGGTGCACTGTTCTCTTTTTCAATCCGGAGGGAGATACAAGCTTCCAATTGCTCTGAACTCCAGTTCCAGGTGAGACTCTGGGAACCCAGACTCATACAGGGAGAAACTGGACTGTCTGGCATCTGGCAGGAACACGAGCGTGGCTTTCTCTCAGAGGTGCTTGCAGCAATCATTGTTCCTGCAGAGGGTGAGGAACGCGGAGACATGGGGGTCTCGGGGACCTCTCCAATGCAGGACTGACTGGCAGCCACTGCTATTTGCTCCATCCTGGTGATTCCCTGAGACCCCATCTCACCCAATTTACAATCCCTCCCAAGCTATGCACAGCAGCTTTTGCATATGAATAGCCTGTGCTCTCACTGCCTAAAACCTAACAAACTGCAGCTGGGTCAGAGAGCTCTAGAGCTTCCAAAAGAAGGCCTAAGGCTTGACAGCAGCCTGCATTGCTACACAGCTGGGCCTCCTCTGCGCACCTCCAAACTCCAAACAAAGAGGAGGAATCTACAGAAGTCTCTGTGAAGACTTATATCAACAAATGTCTTAGGTTGTGTTTCCTAGCTGCCTTCATAAGCTCAAGGTTCTATAACAAAATATCATAGACTGGGTGACTTAAACAACAGACATTTATTCCTTACAGTTCTGGAGGCTGCAAAATTCAAGATCAAGGTGCCAGCATATTTAGTGTCTGGTGATGGCCCTTTTCTTGACTTGCAGTCAGTGAACTTCTTGCCATGTGCTCACATTGCCTTTTCTTGGTGCGTTTGCATGAAGAGAGGAAGGGCTTTGGTCTCCTTTCCTCGTCTTCTAAAAAACGCTATTCTCACCATGTGGGCTCCACCCTCATGACCTCATCTAAACTTATCTCCCAAAGGCCCCACCATAATATTGGGGAGTGAGGCTTCAAAAATGAACATTGGGGAGACACAGCATTCAGTCTATAACACTATCAGAGCCTAAGATGAGGATGCTTTCACATGTGATTTATTGAGGAAGTGCACTTTGGAGAAGAGGGATGATGAAAACAGTACATAGAAAGAAGAAAGCTAAGTAGGAATGTGGCTCAGCTGAATATGAGCTGTACACTGACTTCACAGGGAGATAGGAATCAGATTGCACCAGAGTGTGGTCCCCATGTTGAGGCAAGCTGGTCTATTGCACTGTGTCAGTCAGTCAATCAGCTGCAGGCCTGTGTGGGAAGAATTAAACTTCCTGATGAGGCAACTTCCATTAGGCCAAAGGCAATTTTCTGGAAAAGCAGGCAGCTGTGAGCTATTAAAAGCCAAGTCTGATTGCAGCTGAGGCAGAGCTGTTACGTGAACCAGTAGCATGGAGGGCGGGGGAAGTTAGGCAATTTAAAATTCCAAGAAAAATAAAAAAGCTGTATAAGAAAGCCATAGATCCAAATGTGAAGCAAATTGCAATACTTTGGTGTAATTTTGAACAAACAACATTACATAAGTTTCATTTAACTTTGATGATTAAAACATTCTCATTTGAATTACATAGGTTTAGTTATAAGATGACATTTTCTCCTTTGTAAAACTAATCACTAATTAGACTTGTAGTAAACAATATTTTCATAATCATTTTAACGTAAGTATTATGTTTTAATTTTTTAAATCAACCTGTAAATAAAACATATAAGACTTAATTATAGTTACAGAACAGAAGGTAAATGTTTAAAACCTTAACAGTATAAAAGTGATGGTAGAGCTAATAGAAGTTAGAAATAAAAGGGGGATAGGAGGATGAGATGACGGGAAAGTATAAGAATAAAAATTATTCATCTTCTTTAATTGACATTAGTATATATTTTCTAAAGTTAAGACATGAAGAAATACAGATTTAAGCACTATGTCATTTAATATTATAAGGATATACAATATAAGAACTAAAAGTAAATATATAACAAAATTTTAAGGAAAAGTGAAGGTAATATAAATGAGCTAAATTTCTCATCTTTCTTTTTTTAAAAAAACAAAGAGAGAGAAAGCATTTTTAATAAGTTCTTTCACCCATCTATCCATACAGAGGAACCTAAAGGCTATAAAATCAAGAAATAACCAGATAATATCATTTGGAGTTATGGAGATAAATGCCAGAAGTGTTGAAAATAGAAACAGTTAAAAATGATTATCTCTGAGGAGTATTGTGGAGAAGGGCAGAGAAGCAGTAAATTTTCTTTTTAATTTTGTAACCATCTGTATTATTATAATTTTTCTTGTCCTACACATGTATTGCTTTTATAGCACTGATAAAAATGACAATGAGAATACTTTCCAGCCTATCCCATCAAGTAATTAAGAGAATTAATTAAGATAATATGTAGAAAAGCACTTTGAAAACCCTCAGGTGCTGAAATAAAGTATTAAGATGATAGTCTTAGGCAGTACAAGGTTGGGGAAGGAACATAGCCCTCTCCTTGATCAAGCCATATATATAATTGATTTCAGAGAGGGAGAGAGAGATAGAAGCGTCAATGATGAGAAAGATTCACTGACCAGCTGCCTCCTGCAGGCTCCATACTGGGGATCAAGCCCACAACCCGGGCATGTGCCCTGACTGGGAATCAAACTGTGATCTTCTGGTTCATAGGTCGACGCTCAACCACTGAGCCATGCCAGCTGGGCGCAAGATGCTTTTTAAGGTGCCAAGAGCCAAATTAAAAATGAAGCTGTCTCTAAAATGCTGACTATACAATATCTGAGGGAAATAATTTGGAAGAATGACAAGAAGAAAATTTTAAAATAGTAAGTGTTGAGAAAGAATAATTGGGTTCCATCAAATTCTTTCTCTAAACCCATAGTCGGCAAACTGCGGCTCACGAGCCACATGCGGCTCTTTGGCCCCTTGAGTGTGGCTCTTCCTAAGCCTTAGGAGTACCCTAATTAAGTTGATAATAATGTACCTACCTATATAGTTTAAGTTTAAAAAATTTGGCTCTCAAAAGAAATTTCAATCGCTGTACTGTTGATATTTGGCTCTGTTGACTAATGAGTTTACTGACCACTGCTCTAAACCAAAAACACTGTGAGGAACTAAATAGCAACAGTGGTGCTATCATCTTTGAAAATACCATGGCAAAAACATTTCTTGTTAAAACATACAAGATGTCCTTACATCTGAAACCATTTTCAGATACTTTTGCAAACATTCTCATAATTAGCATTCCAAATGTTTTAGAACACTGTTTTCATAGCTTCTTTCAAGTAGGCAGATAGATCTGATCAATAGTACTGTCAGGGCTTTGAAATAAAATTGTTGGTTCATACGTCTACCTCCTTTGCAGGAAACGGACTTTCTCAAAACAAGGAACTGTTTCATAAATATTGTGTTCTGTCTCTAGTGCCTGCCTCAGGGTCTCCTAGAACATAGTAGTGCTCAATGAAGGTTTGCTAAATGGATAGGTGAGTGAAAGAACATATTAAAATTCTTTTGTTTTAAATGAAACTAGACTACAGTTTGTCCTCATATACAAAAAAAATTCACTCAAAATGAATCAAAGACTTAATTATAAGACCTGAAACAATAAATTACATAGAAGAAAGCATAGGCACTAAACATATGATCTTGGTCTTAGAGAAAATTTCATGAATTTGACCCCAAAGGCCAGGGAAGTGAAGGCCAAAATAAACCAACTATATCAAACTAAAAAATTTCTTCACAGCAAAAGAATCTGCCAGCAAAACAAAAAGGCAACCAACCAAATGGGAAAATATATTTGCAAACAACAATTCCAACAAGGGGTTAATATCCAAAATGTATAAAGAACTCATGCAACTCAACAACAAATAATCCAATTAAAAAATGGGCAGAAGACCTATTACTCTATTCTTAATTTAGAAGTTATCGCTTCTGGGTTTCTATCTGAAAATTTGAAAACATGTATTTGTGATGATATATGCACTCCTATGTTGATTGCAGTATTATTTACAGTTGTCAACACATGAAAACAACCAAAGTGCCCTTTGCTAGATGATTGGATAAAGATGTGGTACATATATACAATGGTATAATATTCAGCCATAAGAAAAAATGAAATATTGTCATTTGAGACAGCATGGATGGACCTTGAGAATGTCATGTTAAGCAAAATAAGTCAGACAGAAAAAGTTAACCATGTGATTTCATTCAAATGTGGGATATAAAATGGAAAGCAATAAATGAATAAATAATAAAAACAAACAAACAAAAAGGTCATAGACAGCCAATAGTATAGTGGTTTCCAGAGGGAAGGGAGGTGGAGGGTAGTAAAGGGTAATGGGGGTCAAATATATGCTGAAAAAAATATATTTGGGGGGTGGGTACACAATGCAATATACAGATCATGTATCATAGAAATGTATACTTGAAATCTAATAACCTTATTAACCAATGTCATCCCAGTAAATTTAATTTTTTAAATGCTTTTTTATTATATATCCCTGGCTTGATGTGCAACAAAAATCTAGGACTATCTGTGAGCCACCCTGTCTTTGTCCCTATGTGGCAATAGGAGAGTAAATTGGCCCCTCAATAAAATTGTCCACTTGAGCACTTCAGAAAGAGGTGGGTTCAAATCCCACTCTGCTAGTTAGTACCTGTGTGATCTTGGGCAACTTTCTGAACATTTATTTGATAATCACAATCAGCTCCAACAGGTATTTATTGAGGACATACTATTTAGATACCCTGTTAGGTGCCTGACTTCTCAGAGGATCATTTGAAAAATGAAAATAATGGTATCTACATCAGAGAATCATGATACTGATTTACTGAAATAATATATGCAAAGTTCTGGGCACATAGTAAGTTTTCTCTGGTTATTGTTGTTATCAACCTGCAGTTGCTATCACTGAGAGACCACTACATGCTGTCACTGCCCACAAAGCTAGCTCAGTAAAGATAAACAAAGAAGTTGCTCACAGCACAGTAGGGGAAATAAGCTGCCAAGCCACTCTACTGTGTCTTTCCATGTACTCCACGGACAAGCTCCTCTAAGAAACTATCCCTTGGTCAATGGCTGTTCGTGTCAATTCAACACCATCAGGAATCCCCAGTTAGGGATGTGGTGAAGAAGGAAACTTTATTTGGTGTGTTCAGCTCAATTGTGATACAGCATGACTGTGAGATCAGCACAGCTGTGGAACAGCTCAATAATGTTACAGCTCAATTATGGCTGTGAGGAGGCCCTGGGGTGAGGCATCCTTGAGGCAAGGCCCTTCTCCAGCCAGACAGCTCTTCTTTACAGTGGTCCAATGAGATGTCTTTGCTATTTCAGTTCCAGCCAGACAAATGCAGTCTTTAGTGGAAAGGAAAAGTATGCTCTCTAATCCAGAAGAAAGGTGACTTATATAGACAGAGAAGTTCCTGCTCCAACTCAGATTGGTCCATCCTCATGCAAATGAGGACTCCAAATTCTCCCACTTTGATTGGTCCAAAAAGCACTGTCCTGATTGGTAAGAATGGAGCTGTTTTGATTGGTCAGTGACGACACTAATGGGATATAGCTTCATAGCTTTGATTGGACAGAGAAAGCCTCAGTGCTATTGGTTGATATATAAATCCAGGAACTCCTTTATAAGGGTTTGTTCAAATGGCAGAACACAGTGCAGGTAAGCAATTTAGTTCAGGCTTCTCCTTGAAGTGCAGTTTGCATGATGAGAGGCCCCTGTTTATAAACAGCTTCTAGGCTCTGCTTTTAAATTTGAGCCCAGTTAGACACCAGGAATCCTTCTTGGTGTATGTTCTTTCTCAGGATCCACACCCTAATGAGCAAATGTGGATACCTAATAGGCTACTAGCCAATAAGAGAGGATACATATGGTAAGAAGTTGCATTACAAAGGTATCTGCACTGAATTTTCTGGGAATATCCTATCCTGATTCATCTTTGTTCCCACCTAGTCTCTGGCATGTGTGTTCCATAGAATCCTAACTGAATATCGGTTGCATGAGCCATAGTTAGTCAAGGCAAGAGACTGGGCAATATGGATCAATCCTGAAAGCAGTGGTAAAGAGACTCTGGTCTTATAATTCATACTGAAAACTGCATGAATTGGATAATGGGCTGAGGAAGTCATGGTCTGACCCTGGGCATAGAGGTTCTGATTCTTTCAGCCCCCAGACTACCCCTTAACAAAGAGGCCAGAAGCAGGTTTTTATTTAAAGCATCAGGCTTTGTACCATGTAGCCCTTCCACCCTGGTTCCAACATACTGGGCCTGGGAATTGGTGACCGAGCCTGAGGGTATGCAAATAAGCAAGGAAATGATCCCTTGCTTAGGACTTCTGCTAAATGCATCACTTTCAGGGTCTCCAGGAAAAAATGAAAAAAGGGACTCATTTCACCCCCACAGCTCTGGAATTCTCTTCATTCTGGTGCCTTAGTCATACATTCTTTGGTACGTGTGAGATGGTAAGAGAAGTGAAATTTTCCTACTGGAGTCTCCTCAGTTCTGTACCTTTTCTGATCACATGATACATATTTTCTCTCTCTTCTCTCTCATTTTCTTGAATGCAGGTTTATTTTTATAAAAATAAGGAAGATAGGTAGAACCAAAAATTGTCAATAAGTTGACATCATTTTATACCTAGATTCAGTTTCTTATATCACAAATATTTCATCTTTAGAATGTTCATTTTAGGTGGGAAAGAATGAATTTAAAAGACTCTGAAATATTGAATGTGCAAAAATTTTGTGATTGTGTGAGTTACTGAGAGTGTGTCATAACATCCTTCCCCTTGAGTTCATTTCGGAGCCAGGTTTGGGATTGAATTGATCGTATTCTTCTTATCTCTGGTGTGCATACTTCATTCAGATCCTTGTTACACAGTATAGTATCAAAGTCTCCTGACTGTCCAGCACCCCCACTGATTAAACAGCAGGATTATATCTCCTGGCCCTGTAATGATTTTGCAGTAAAGGGCAGAATTGATTTCAGAACTATGACTCAGGACCTGGTAAAATATTGGCTGAGAAGTGGGTGTAAGCAGCCATCGGCACTCTGGCAATTTCTGTTTCTTGTTAGCAGTTAAAAATATTCATGTAACCAATTATGCTAATTTAAAGAAAACATCTAAGTTATTTGACTACTTAGAGCTTTCTTCTTCAGAATCTTTAAAGGATTAAGTAGTCTACTATATTCATACTCTTCTTTCAGCCATTTGGGGGGGGCGGGCAGTGGGCTGGTATAATTAACACAGCAAGCCTACTATGTGCCTACCACTGCATTGGGGGTTTAAACAGAAGAAGCATAAGTACTAACTCATGCTTTCCAGAAATGTATAGAATAGTTCAGGGGGCTAGAAATAGTTCTTTCAAGGTTACCAGTGCTACAAGGGCTCAAGAATGGAGGTTATGGTGTGGGGGGCAGAGCCAGGAGCAAGTAGTGGAAACGGGACTTCATGCCCGCCAAGCACAGGCTATAATGAGTCACCCAGACCACTGGGGCTTCTGCCATGTGCCCCTGTCACCATCATCTCCAAGGATGAGAGGAGGGCTCTTAAGAACATTTTTTGCTGCAGAACCTCTAGCTCCCCACTCCTTTTTTCTTCAATCTTGAACAAAGAGGAAATGCTTTGGGCTGTAATATTAGTGTAACTCAGGAATCACAAGCTGGTCCTCCCCTACATGTGATGCCCACATGTGATGCCCTAAACATGCATTGAAGAGCCTCAGTGACTGGCCCCAGCCTAGCTTTCCCCATGTACTTCCCAATGACATCCCTCCTAATCTTCCTTGCGTACCTCAGAACCAGATTCTTGAAACCTGCCCTGTGCTTTCTTTACCCTATACTTCCATGCTTACTGTCCTTTTTACCCAGAAGAGACTTTCTTGCCATTTTCCCCTATTGAAATCATATTTACCCTCAAATTCTAGCTTACTCTTTCTTCACAAAATCTTCCCTAACTCAATCTCTCAGCTACTCATTGCCTGATTGAAAATAATCTTACTCTGCCAACCATACCAATAGCATTTTCATATGCTTCACATTATACCTTGACCTGAATTCTCTGTGAATATCCTTCTCTCCCCTCTGAACAATTTGAGGGGCATGAAAATGTCTTTATATCTTTGTGCTTGCCCCAATTTCCTGCATGTTTCTCCCATAAAGTATTAAATGAATAGTATTTGTTGCATGGCCCTAAGTTAGTCAACATAAGAGACTGAGCAATGGAGACAATTCAGAAATAGGTGGTAAAGGAGGCCCTAGTCTTGGGCAGCATGTTCAGAAGTGGCTATGCCAAAACTTGACTTGTAATTGAAGATGCTGCTTTCACAATAGCCATGATTCTTTAATATAAACAAACTAGATGTCTGGTGCACAAAATTCGTGCACAGGTAGGGTCCCTAGGCCTGGCCGGCAATCAGGGTCAATCAGGGCCTTCCAGCTGCCAGCCAGGGCCTTCCTTCATTCCACAATGCCCCCTGGTGATCAGCACACATCATAGAGAGCAATTGAACTCCCGGTCTCTCAGTCGAACTCCCAAGGGGACACTTGCATAGTAGGCTTTTATATAGATGGTAATCAATTATAAACGGGGCTTTGAAAATGCTTTAAATTTTCATTTAAAATTAAATGGAGAACTGTCTGGTTTAATGTAATCCTTACCCTAGAACACTGCCCCACTCCAAGGAAACACACCCTGGCTCACCTCTGTGCCCACCACATCCCCAAGCGTAGAAATGGCTCTGAGGGCAAGAACAGGCTCGGGTACCTGTATCTTTCCCTGACCCTGGCAAGCTGACTATTTGAGCTAATGAGAAAGATAGCTATCACATGATCTCACTTATATGTAGAATCTAATGAACAAAATAAACTGACAAACAAAGTAGATCCAGAGGTATAGAATCATGCAACAGACCGTAGAATTCAGAGGGAAGGGAAGAGAAGGGGGAGGCGGGAAGAGATTAACCAAAGAACTTATATGCTTATATGCATAACCTGTGGACACAGACAATTGTGCAGTGAAGGCTTGGGGATGGGGCAGGAGCAGGGAGAAGGGGGGTCAATGGGGAGTGGGAAGGGGGACACCTATAATACACCAAAAATAAATTTAAAATAAAAAGTATAAGAACTCTGCCTCAGGAGCTCTGTAACATGGACTCCTACCTTGGCTAATTATTAGCTGACTGACGTAGGACTGCTTCTTAACCTCAGTTTGCATAATAGATATGTTAAAATTCACACACTTGTTATGGGAATTAAATTATTCAATTTTTACAAAGTGCTTATAAAATGTTGACTGTAGTTACTACGTATTAAGAACTACCAGAAAATTGATAGCATGTGTCCAGAAGAGAAAAGTGAACATAATAGACCAAGGAAGCAAACCCTAAACTACACTAAATATAGTGTAGTGGTTAAAGGCTGGAGTCAGATTGCCAAGATTTGACCACTTGGCAAGCTAGGTTACCTCTGTACCACAGTTTCCTCCTCTGTAAAATGGAGATTATCATTAGTATCTATCTTATAGGGTTGTCGTGATAACTGAGTGAGTTACTATGGAAAGTGCGTACATAAAGCTCCATGTAGCAAGCACTATATGTTAGCTTCTATGCATTTTCAGTGTTGCCAAAGAATATTAATCAGTAGTTTTTACAAAGTTCATATATTTACCTGACTCCTTGCAAGTGACTTAGAGCTACACACACACTGACAATCACATTAACTACCACGCCATTTCTGTTCCTACTTCCCATACTAAGGTCTCTGTGCTTTCCAAAATCAATAGGTTTGCTAGTATATTCTATAGCATAGAAGGTGGGAAAACATTCATCACACAAACTGGACAGGAATCACATCTGTGTCCAATTTCTTTTTTTCTTTTTCTTTTTTTTCTTTTTTTTTATTATTTATTACAAAGGGTATTACATATGTGTCCATTTTTTCCCCCCGCCCAAGACAGTCCCCTAGCCTCCCCCATCACATCTGTGTCCAATTTCCTTTCCTTTTGGAGAGCCATGCATGTTCGCATACATCTTCCTTGGTTCTGTAATACAGGCTTCTGAATGAACAAAACTGTTCTTTCAGAGAATTAATTTTCCCAGAGATCGTCCCTGTTGATTCTGACTTTAGGAAAGTTATTGAGAATGAAATCCAGAATTATATTAGGTCTTATCTTTATTATTTTTAACCACTGAATTCTTGAATAATAATATATGCCAAAAAGCCCTTCAGTACAATGGTTACATTTTAGCTGAAATTAAACTTACCCATTTACTTACATGATAATTTGTAATCAGGGGGGAAAAATCAAAATGGTAAGAACACCTTCTTAAAAGTCAGATTCAATCAATATAGTGAGTCTCTGCTAAACGTGATTAGTTTGTGGACCATCTTATTTGTGTACAGGATTGCTTTTTTGGAAAAGGTGTCGTAAATCAAAATTATGTAAATTGAAAATTCTATTTCCACAGATTTAAAGTCAGGTTAGGGCATTAAATTCCTAATCAAATGTTTAATGTCCAACTTTTTATTAAAATAGACCTAAAGACTATATTCAGTTGATTATAAATTATATACCTAATATATACTAAAAATATTTAAAGTCAAATTTTTATCTTCTGCATAATTTCTGCCTTATTTAATTGCATACATTTAAAGTGAAAGAATATCATCATGGAATTCAGAAGAGCTCTTTCTTTTCTTTTTTATTTTGAAATAACTTTAGACTTACAAGAAAGTTACAAAAATATTACACGGTATTTCCATGTCACCATCACTCAATTTTTTCTAATTTTATCATTTTACATAGCCATAATACATTTGTTAAAACCAGAAAACTAACAGTAAAACAATGAAACGAACTAACCTATAGATCTTACTTACATTTCACCAGTTGTTCTACTAACCTCCTTTTTCTGGTGCAGGATGCCATTCACATTTTGTTATCGTGTCTCCAAGTCTCTTCAATTTGGAGCAGTTAGTCTTTTAAGTTGAGTACAGGCCAGCCCCAGGCAGATGACTTAGTTGGTTAGAGCACCATCCCATACACCAAAAGGTTCGATTCCTGGTCAGGACACATACCTAGGTTGTGGGTTTGAGCTCCAGTTGGGGTACAAACAGACATCAACAATTGGTGTTTCTCTCTCTCCCTTCCTCTCTCTCTAAAATCAATAAAAACATTTCCTGGGGTGAAGTTTTAAAAAGAAGAAGAAGAATACAGGCCAATTATGATGTAGAAGTCTGACTTCTTCTCCAGATTGGTTGTGATTATGCATTTTTGGCAAGAATAAGAGAAATTCCACCATCTTGGTGTATCACACCAGGTGGTGCATGATGTCTATGTGTCTTATTATAGTGATGTTACCTTTGATCTCTTGGTTAAAGGGATGCTTACTGAGTTTCTACTCTATAAACTTACTGCTTCCCCTTTATAATGAATGCTATCTTGAAGGGGAATATATTTTTAAACTATATAAATACCAGTTTCTCATATCTTCACCCTCAAATTTAGCATCTACTGATGGCATTTGTAAAAACTGTTATAGAGGTCTCTGCCAAAGTGATTTTTCTATTTCCATCATTTCTACATTTTTCAATTGGTATTCTGATGTTAGAAAGACTGTTTTTTTCTCTCTCATTTATATTTATTCAATCATTTATTTATATCAATATGGATTTTTGCATATTTATTTTATGGTTTATAAACAAATTTCTATCATTATTTTGTTGTTCTAATTGTTCTAGATTTGGCCATAGGAAGCTCTAGCAGGGCTTAAGGGTTTCACAGTTTTCTCTGAGGAGACCTATAGGGGAGACCTAAGGCCACTGAGGGCTTTTTGAGAAATAATCAAGGGATGTGTTTTGTCATTCTCTTAATCATTATAAAAATTCCCTGTAGCCACCTGGCTGGTGTGCTCAGTGGTTAGAGCACTGGCCCACAAACTGAAGGCTCCCAGGTTTGATTCCCAGTCAAGGGCATGTACCTGAGTTGTGAGTTTGCTCCCTGCCCCCTACCAGGGTGTGTACGGGAGGCAACCCATAAATGTCTCTCTCTCTCTCTCTCTCTCTCTCTCTCTCTCTCTCTCTCTCCAACCCTCCCATCTTCCCATCTACTCTCTCTAAAAAACAATGCAAAAAATGTTTAATATGAAGGAGAAACTAAGATGGTGGCAGAGATAAACACCGGGAAGTTGATGCCGCTCACAACAATTGATTAATACCTCAGAAAAACAATACGGACATCATCCAGAACCACAGGAAGCCTGGCTGACTGTAAATGCTACAACTAGAAGGAAAGAAAAGCACACTGAGAGCAAGAGAAGCTGCAGAAGAGAAGCACAGAGGTAGGGGGCTCGCGCGCGCGGAAAGGGGCTGGCACCCGAGGACGC
>NW_006290023.1:314737-335317 GCF_000327345.1 Myotis davidii | reverse complement strand
AAGGACTGATCCAGAGACGGAGAGGCATTGATTGGACTGTCGGGCTTTGGAGGGAGGGTAAGGGAGGGTGGCGGTAAGGGGGAAAGATCAACCAAAAGACTTATATGCAGGCATATAGGCCTAACCAATGGACACGGACAACGTGGGGGCGGGGGAGTTCGAGGGTAACGTGGGGACAAGGACACATATGTAATATCTTAATCAATAAAAAATATATTAAAGTGGAAATGTGAAAAAAAAGTTTAATATTCAGGTGAGCATTAACAAAACAAAAAAGTTTTTTAAAACATTTTCTATAGCAAGCATGGGTATTAGAGATACAGTTTTTGGACTCTATTCAAAGTTGCCTGAGAGACAAACATTCATTTATGTATTTACTACCATAAATCCAGGAAGTATTAACATGGGTAAATCCTTTGGAGTTCCTCCATTCAAGCATACAAAAAATTACTTTCACCCCTTTGGGGAAGGCAGACTCTCCCACAGAGAAAGTGTCCCATCACCTTTCTTATAAAACCTCCTCAAACAAAAGGAGAAATACCAATACGATTGGAGACTAAATGCTGATTGTCTGTGATTGGCTACTGAGAGAGCTTCCTGTGCTCTGCTTTTTCCCTTGCTGTGCCTGAAATGTAAGCCAGCCTGCAAGGTTTGCCTCCAGAACAACCTAGTCAAGGCTTTCTCAGGTCCATTCTTTCCTTTTCCAGATAAACATAGACACTGCCTTTCTATTTTCACACAGAAATGAATCGAAATTGTTTCAGTCTCCAACCTAAGCCATATTTGAAAACAGCTTTTTTTACTTTTTTTTATGGAGAACTGCTTTGGATAGTGTTGGGTGCTTACCTCTCTGTTAATAAGCAGTACTTTTTCTTTCTTTGGGCCATGCATTCTTCTGGGGGAAAATCCTTCTCTAAATCCCAACACCCCAGAATAAAGAGATGATCACCTCTGTGCCACCCCATTCCTCATCCTTCCACAGCCACTTGCTCCTCATGATGATCACCTTCACATGGGTCACCTTGGTCCAGATGGATCAGCCAATCCTGACAAAGAGGAAAAACTCACTATATGACCTGTGGCCCAGACCACCTGTGAAAAGCGCAGATTTCTGGGCCTTGCCCCAAATGGACTTACCTTTTGTAAGCAGATGTCCCAGGTGCTTTCTATGTGCATTAACTTTGAGAATCATAATTCTGTTGGTCGGGCATAAATTTAAATCATCTTCTTGAGAGTGGGTGGTCCTGTCAGGACTGCAGGGCTCCTCAGGTCCCCTCAGACTGTCTTCCTTCTTGTTAACCAGTCTGGGATATCCCATATTCTTCATGTAGCCTCCAAACCTATAATATTCCACACCACCAATATAAGCTTAGCTAGAAAACTAGACTTTCTAACCAAACTCCTTCCCCTCTTTAGTACCCCTTCTTGTCCTGCCTCATCCTCTGCCCCAGTCTAGTATGGAAGCATGACACTGAATCCCAGGGCCATGGGGACGAGATCCTACTCCCTGCCCCATGTGCTACGGCCTATAAACAGGTCTTCCTGAATCATACCTGACTCCCAAGCATTCCACCCTTTCATGAATTTCTCCTGTGCTGGCACATAGCCATAAATCAGCATTTCAGGATCCCACCTTTAGATCTGGAACTAGATCCCCTAAACTTTCTTCATTGTGCCCAGAAAATCCAGTGCTCCCTACTTCCTGTTAGTTCTGTTGCCCCCATCCTTTCCTATCTTTCCTTCAACCTACTCCCCACCAGCTCCATTTGGCTGATATCTCAATCTACTCTTGCCCTCCCCCAACATATACACAGGAAAAAAGACCAAACTCTGATGTGTGGGGATTACCCTGACCTCTCCTACGTTCTACCAAGCTTGTGTAAAGCAGGGGCCAAATCACATTATTTTCTTTTTTTACAACCCCATAATATTGAGCATTCTACTTTGACATTTACAATCCTAACCTGTATGAGAGGTTCAAGATAGACTATCATATGGTACCTCTCTCTTCCACTGAATACAGCATGTGGCAGCTATTTGAGGATTCTGTAAAGTAAATAGTAGTAGGCAGATTGGGGAAAAGGATGAATTTCAAAGTATGATCACACCCACAGTGAGTTTATTATTATATTTTCCCCCTTCGATTATCCGCTGGCCTGAACTCAAGGCAGCCCAGAACCTGGAAGTGGGCATTGGGGTGGACAGAGAGGCTCCGGGAGAAGCCCTGGAGTTCAGGCTCAAGGAGGGGTCAGGGGTCTCTGGGCAATGACACCAGAGGTATTAGAGGCACACAAGGCCTGGTGTATGGTTGGTGCTGTATTGACTACTGCTAATAATAATGGTAATAATAACAGCTATTATTTATTAAGGTAGTGCTATGTATCAAGAACTCTTCTAAGCACATTGTTTATTCTCAAAAAAAAATTCCATGAAGTAGGTAATATTACTATTCTACTTCAGGGATCTACAAATTGTTTCTATAATAGGTGAAATAGTAAATATTTTCAGCTTTGTGAACCACATGGTCCCTGTTGTAACCACTCAACTCTGTTGTGATGTAAAAGCAGTCAGTGATAGATAATGCGTAAATAAATGGCATGACTGGTTTCCATTTAACCTTTATGTACAAAAACAGACAGCAGGATGGGTTTGGCCCAAAGGCCATAATTGTCTGACCCCTTTCAGATTTTGAAGATGGAGAAATTGAAAGCCAGGCAAGTTAAGCAATTTGCCCAAGATCACAGAGCTGAAAAATGGCAGCATAAAGCTTAACATCTGGTTCTTGAGTTTAATTCTTAATCACTATGATACATAGATATTTTTGAGTCAATAAATGAAATGATGACATAAAGATGGACCCAAGTATTATATTTGGCATGAAAATTTTCAGAATCCACAGGAAGATGATAAATGTCAGAATGTGCCAAGAAGATAAAATTACAGTCCTGAATAAGACTGGATTAGTTTCCTATTGCTGCTGTAACACATTGCCACAACCCTAATGGCCCAAAACAACACAAATCTTTCTGAAAGTTCTGGAGGATATTACTCTCACTAGGTTGAAATCAAGGTACTGTCAGGGCTGCATTCCTTCTAGAGGCTGCAGAGGAGAATCCACTTGTTTGTTATATTTTGCACTTCTAAGGCTGACTGCATCCTTGGCTGTGACCCCTTCTTCCATCTTTAAAATAGCACCTTCAGCCGAAACCGGTTTGGCTCAGTGGATAGAGCATCGGCCTGCGGACTGAAAGGTCCCAGTTTCGATTCCGGTCAAGGGCATGTACCTTGGTTGCGGGCACATCCCCAGTAGGAGATGTGCAGGAGGCAGCTGATCGATGTTTCTCGCTCATCGATGTTTCTAACTCTCTATCTCTCTCTCCCTTCCTCTCTGTAAAACATCAATAAAATATATAAAAAAATAAAAATAATGTAAAATAGCACCTTCAAATCTCTCTCTGACTAAACCTCTTGCCTCTAACAAAATCCTGCTGATTACATTGGCTCACAAGGATAATCTCATCTCAGGACCCTTTAGCTAATCACACCTTCAAAGTCCCTTTTACCATGTAAGGTAACATTTACAGGTTTCAGGGATTAGGACATGGACATTGTGGCAGGGCTGTTTCTTCTGTCCACCACAAAGGCTGTCAGAATAAATAGCATTGACCCAGCAGGCTTTTCCCTCTAATGTCTGCTCACAACATCTCTTGCAACTTGAGCTAAAGCAGACCTGTCACTGCAATATGCCCCGGTGTGCACAGCATACACCACAGTCAGAAGAAAGTGAAGCACTTCAGGACCGGAGGTAAACCAAAAATAGAAGGCTGGGTCACCTTATCCGGGTCTAGCCACCAAAATAAATGAAGCCTTAACCTTTCCTTCAACAAAACGGTGATGTTAATGTTTTTATTTTCCCAGCAAAATAAAATGATGTGAATATTCATTAGAAGAGATGCATATGGAGGATTAAGGGGCAAGGGAGAAGGAAAAGGCTGGGAAAAGGGCACATGCTGGGGTTGCGGGCTCAATCCCCAGTAGGGGGCATGCAGGAGGCAGCCGATCAATGATTCTCTCTCATCATTGATGTTTCTATCTCTCTCTGCCTCTCCCTTACTCTCTGAAATCAATTTTAAAAAACAAAGTAAAAAAAAAAAAAAAAGAACCATGAGGCCAACATGCTGAAGATCTCTGAGCTGAACAGATTGTCATCTTTACTGTACCCCAGGACTCCAAGAGGCAGCAGGTCCTGGGAGGTTTCTGGTGACTATGGATTCCTGGTTCAGCTTCTTCTAAAGAGGATTTGAGGAGGGAACAAGATAACATAATATTAATAATTTGTAAACTAAAATGGTCTTCAAATGGTTTTGCTGAGAGTTTAGAATAGTACATTGACAAAGTGACAAATTCAGAAAGGGGGTTGGACAGACACAATGCTTAGGGGAAACAAAGAGTGCCTCTCCCACCCCCAGCACATTTTCTGAAGGACAGCATGTCCCTCCTTGTTTAACCCCACGGTGCTTCGTAGACTGGCTTATGGCTGCTCAACAAACATTTATAAAGTTGAATTCGGTAGGCAAGCTCTTTTTTTAAAATGTTAACCTTAAAATGATGGAAAAACTTCAGAGGAAACAGTAAAGGACACAATGAAACACCAGAAGACAGATTAGGAAACAAACAGAAAAGAGTTCAAAGGATGGGGCTTTTCTGGCAACTTCAACAATTACCTGTGGGGCCCTGTCCCCTTTCTCTGCACTCTGGGTTTCTAGGGTAACTCTGGAGAATGTGACAGGCCAGGGTGGGAGAGGGTGGGAATACCGGCGACAGAGGTGAATGGAGAGAGAATAGTACAGGTATTTAAAATAATTAGAAAGAAAGATATAGAAAAAGAGGAGGGAAAGGGGGACCAAAGCAACTGCTGACTTGACAGTTTTGCTTTTGTTCTTACTTGCAACAATCTCCTCTCATATCTTGACATACCCCTTTGAATGTCACACTCTTGATTCACCTGGGCAGCACCACCTGAGCACTAAATCTATCTTGGTGAAACTTTAAAAATAGAAAATAATACAACACTATGTCAGTCAGAGCCCAACAGGAAACAGAGAAATAGAGGGAACTTAGTTCATTAAAATGATTAGCACATCACGTAGAAGGCTGGGAATGCAACCAGGGAAGGAAGTAACCAGTGATTAGCAAGAGCAGGAAGCTGCCACCACCCCTAGGCTGGAGGGACAAGAGGAGGAGATAGTGTCTCCAGGGTTTGGGGCCAGTGGAAACTGGGGCAGCTCTAGGCCTGTCCTGTGGAAGCTGGAGAGATACAACCACTGGCAGAGACACTGTTGAGATGCAGAAGGGAGATATATCCTTGCTTCTCTTTCTTCCTGTTCTTCTATCTTCCACCACTGCCTCTCATTGGCCAAATGAGCCAGAAATCAGGAAAGCCTGGCAGATGCAACCTTCAGGGGTCAGCCCCTGCGATACAGAGCAGGACAGAGAAAGAGCAGGGCAAGCACGTCTAAGACACACTCAAGCCATGTGTACTGGCCAGCTCCTAAGAGCCATCTAACTAGCTTGTAAGGAAGGCATTGTCCACAGACAGGTTGGAAGTTTCTTTCTCATGTGACATAACTGCATTTTCAATAAACAGGCCCTCAGGTATGTAGCCTATGATAGGACCTTCATAAACAGTTCACCTTCTCCAAATGAACAAATTGTCTTTACAGTGCTTCCTCAAAAGTCAATTGCTTATGACTTCGTGATCATTCTTCCAAAGAAGCAGTATTACATGATGGTTTTTTTGACAAATAAGCATTCAGGAACCTTTTAAACTATAATTATAGTAACCATATTTCTCAAAGCATGAGATCTTTGAAAGGAATTCTGTACCTCTTCAGGATTTAAAATAATCTGGAATATTCAAAATATTGGAATTTTCAAGGACTATGGAACAAAATATTTAAAATTATACAGTCCTTGAAAATTTGAGATCTTTGCACCAATATTATATTTGCTACCAATTTCTAAGTGTAATATATGTATAATATATATCTATAGGAAAATGCATTGCAGTATGAAACTCACAGTGGGATTGCTTCATCCGGTGGAGGATCCAGGCAGATAAAAGAATATTTACCTCAAACAAACACTATCTTCATCCATGTATGAGAAAATGGGTTAAAGATAGTAGTCACATGAGTAGCCCTGCCTAATGTTGTATTGTAGTACCTGGTCCTTGGGGCTACTCAAAAACAAGTCCGGGGACTAATAATATCTGTCTTCAGTCAGATGAGAGTTTGGGACATAATTAGATGACTCATTTTTGTGTCAACAGATATGAGTCACCATTCTTGGACTTCTTTTTCTGTATTTCATCCTCCTCCTGTTCTCCTGGGCCTCATTCAACTTTGGCCATTCAGGTTCCTGTTGGCCATAGGAAGTTTTGACCAAGGCTTTTATGCTCTTGATTCATAGTTCCCATTCCATCTCTGCCTTCTCATTCCAACAGATCTTCTTCCCCAACTTCTACAGGGTTGGCCACCCTATCCCACTATCCCCATAATAGGATATATTATATTTGCACAAATACAGATAACTATCCAAGCCAAGGATGAGAATGGGGCCACTGTCATTGGACAAGACCAACCACTTAGCAGTAACTGCTCAAAATCCACTTTTGTCAAGTATTCTGAGGATCAGCTGCAATGTATGCCATGATTGATTATCAATATTTTTCCATAGACAAGGTACTTTTAGTAATAATAATGATGTGGTGACAGATTCTAATGTTTGAATGCTTGCTGCGCACCACGCCCTTGGTATAAGCATTTGTGTATATTTGTATTTAATCCTCAAGGTGAAAAAAGTGAGGCACTAGTAGTTAAGCAGCTTCCCAGGGTCACACAGTTTGTAAGAAGCAAACCTGAGACTTGAATTTAGCTCTGTCTCATCAAGAACCCTGGCACTTCTTAATATTCTGAATAAAACACCCAAGGGCACCTGTTTCTGTGAATTGGGTTGGGAGAAACATCATCACTCATTAGGTATACAATCATTAGTAATCCATACGTTTATCAATTGAGATCTGCCTGGTCAGACTAGAAAATAAAATGCAAGTTATGAGACAGAACCAATGTGGTGAGGCATCAAATGAAGGAGTTTAATGGAAAGCTTTGGCAAAAAAGATCAGGAGAAGATAGTAGCTGGCATCCTTATTTATGCAGGGTTAAGAACAAAGTACTTATTTCATTTTGGACACACTGAGGTCCTGAAACTTGAAGTGTCTCTTCTTCTTGAACAGTATTTTCTGGGAGAGAAATACAGCAAAGGAGCTTCAACTTGCTAACTATCCAAGGATTTCCCTAGTTTTATTCAAACTACTAGCACCCTGTGATGGCACCTAGCCAAGGACATCTCAAGAAGTAGGGGGAGGGGAGACAATAAAAACAAAAAGAGGTGCAAAATCTAGGTCTGGTTCCACTCACTAAGCTGCATGCTCTATCTTTTTTTCTACCAGGCTTACCCAGAGGGCACACATTTTTAAAATTCAAGTGATAGCTACGGCCCTGCTGAAGACTCAAATTTTTCTTGGTCTCACCAGACCAAAGTTTTCTATTCTATAGTTCCTTAGACTTTTCTCTGGGATTGGAATGAACTAGAGCAGTGGTTGGCAAACTGCAGCTCGCGAGCCACATGCGGCTCTTTGGCCCCTTAAGTGTGGCTCTTCCACAAAATACCACGTGCGGGCGCGCACGTACAGTGCGATTAAAACTTCGTGGCCCATGCGCAGAAGTCGAAGAGCCGGTATTTTGTGGCTGAGCCACACTCAAGGGGCCAAAGAGCCACATGTGGCTCACGAGCCGCTGGCTCGCGAGCTGCAGTTTGCCAACCACTGAACTAGAGATATGGTTTGTTTATGTTGTTATTTTGATTACTTATAACAGCCCCAGTAAAGTACTTGGTAGAATCTCTGGAAATCCTATTGGTGTTTCTGAAAATTTCATTAATTGGTTACCAACAGATCAAAAAGTTATATTGGTAGATATTTAAAAGAATTACGGAGAAATGGAAGGAAACTTTGAGTAAGGTTTTATCTACTCAAGATTACAAAATCCCAGAGAAAGAGCATTCTCCAGTGCAGAGATTTGCCTCCCTACCAACAGAGAGACTGGAAAACAATGTCACAAATAATTCTACCACATTCAAGGCTCTGTGAACCAGGAACACAAAAAAGTCAATCGTGAGCCTTACAGAGCTCTCCACAGTGGACACACAATGACTGTATAAGTCAATGGCTCAGGCCCTATTTCAGTCTTCTAAGATATTTTCCATATTGCCTTGTTGAAGACAATATTTATTTATTATGATTTATTTCATCCCTAGTCCCATAATAACCAGCTGAAATCTAATTACCCTACTCAATAAATATGAATTGCTTTAAACTATCAAGTTACAATAATACTTCATCATTTTAAAAGGCACCTAGATATGACACTGAAATGTTTTAAAACAAAGACAGATGGCTCAGCATATTTATTTGACAAGAAGGAATTAGCATTCTCACTACCCTCACTGGTTCTTTATCTCATCACCAGAGGAACAGAGAAAAGTCTATGCTCAAGTCCACCCTAATGTGCTGTACTCCCATGTCCTCCTCAAAAAGCCACTGGCAACCAAACACCCGTAGGTCACACAGGAGCAGCGCTGGTTCTGCAGGGAGGGCACCCAAGGCAGAGTTCCACTGGACTAGTTTAGTTTTAATCTATTTACTAATACTTGGTCAGCCCACTGCTTTTTGGCTCCATGCTTTTAGTTCTTTTTGTTTGATTCTAGTTCCCTGGTCTAGTCTGGAAAAGCTTGCAAACTGGATATTTCCCTTGATGCTGCATCCAGAAAGACTTCAAGTCTTTGTAATGTTGTTTTCCTCTTTTAAGGGAATTATTCATTCATTCAACAAATACTTTTAAAGCATCTAATATGTACCTTCAACTGTTCTAGGCTTTGGCGATATTGCAGTGAAAAAGAAAAAGTCACAGTATAGGGTGGAGTCAAATAATATATAATGTGTGGTAATGCTACAAACATATATGAAGCAATGTGAGAACGTGAAGGGAAGAGGTGCTATTTTAGAAAGGGTTACCAAAGAAGGTATCTTTGATAATGTGACATTTGAGCAGACAGCTGAAGGAGTGAGTGAGTAAACCATAAGGCTATTGAAGGGCAACTAAAGCATTCCAGGCAAAGAATAGCAGGTGCAAAGTCCCTGAGGCAAAAGTGGGGTGGGTATGGTCAAGGAACAACCAGGAGACCAGTAGGACCAGAGGGGACTAATTCAGTGAAAAAGTTGTAAGGTGATAAGGTCAGAGAGGTAATAAAGGGCCAGTGGCTTTTACTATGGAGTAGATGGGAAGCCAGTAGAGGATTTTGAGAAAATATATAACCTAACTTACATTTTTTAAAGAATCTCTATTAAAAGGCAGCTGTGCTAAGAATAGACTGAGATCAGGGATGGGGATAGGGGAATGGGGAAAGTAATAGCAGCAAGACTCGTTAGGGAAAACTTGCAATAACCCAGAAAAGAGATCATGGTGTCGTGGTCCAGGGTATCAGAAGATGAAGTAGTCATATTCTGAATTTTTTTTGGAAGATAGCATCCATTTATTTGCTGATGGATTCGATGTGAACTGTGAGATGAAGACTCCAAGATTAGTTCCTATTTGTGGCCTGAACAAGTGGAAGAAGAGAGAAAGATTAGGCTTGAAGGTAGAAATCAGAAGTTAAGTTTTGGCTTTGGCTGGATAGCTCAGTAGGTTAGAGCATCACCCCAATACACCAAGGTTGCAGGTTTGATCTCTGGTCAGGACAGATACAAGAATCAATAAATGATAAGTGGAACAACTTATCATTGTTTCTCTCTCTTTCTCTCAAATCAATCATTTTTTAAAAAATAAGTTAAACTTTATGCATGGTAAAAGCAAAATGCCCATTAGTCATTCAAGGGGACTTGAATAGAGAAACCAAAAAAGTTGTTTTCTGGAAACCACTGTTTCAAGGAGGAAGGAGTATTATTTTCACATATTGCTGAAAGAGTAAAATAAAGACTGAGAATTAGCTTTCAGATTTGACAGTTTATGGGTCATTAATGGCCTTTAGAAGGACTGTTCCAGTGAAGTCAAGGGGCAAAACCCTGATTGGGATTCAAAAGAGAATGGGAGACGGAGAAGTAGCGACAGTGAGTGGAGGCAACTCTGACAAACAGCTGTGCTGAAAATGGGAGCAGAGAAATGCAGTGAGGGGTGGGGGGAAATATGGAGATTATGGGAGGATTATTTTGATGGAAAAAATCCATCTGGGCTCCTATCTTCCTGTTCTAAGAATACATAGGAATCTCTTACTGAAATTCTTTGATCCTCTTTTCTGGTTATCTATGCCCAAGCAGTTTTTTCCTATCTGCCACAGCAGCTCAGACATGGATCCTACTTTCCCCCCATTTTCTAACCACTGACCTTGCTGATTTTCCTTGATTCCAACAATATTTTCTCCATTGTGGTCCCTTCCATCAGTTGTTCATTCACATTTAATATGCCAGGCATTGAGCGGTTTGCTGAGGACAAAGGGATGAGTAAGATTCAGAATTCAAAATTCTCACCACCTTAAAATTCTCACCACCTTAAAATTCTCACCACCTTATGAGAGAAGAAAACAAAACATGTAAAACAATATAATTATGGTAAAATGTGATGTGTATTAAAATGGAATTTGGGGCACAGTATAATGGGAGGATCATGGGACAGACCAGAGGAAGCAGCTGTAAATTCCAACTTCACAGAGGAATCAAGCAAGACTTGATAAAAGAAGTGACATTTGGTAATTTGGGGGACATCGGGTGAATATTGGACCTCAGAGGCAAAGAGAAGAGCTGGTTGTTCTCTTTAGTTTATGACTCCTTTCCTATTTTGCTTTTCCCTTCTATTCCCATTAATTACTTCCATAGTCCCCTCATGCAAAATCATTCTTTTTATTTGTCTTTGAATATATACATGCATCCTTGTAAAATTTGGAGTGCTATTTTGTGTGTACACGTTTATAACTTTAAATAAATACTATCAACCTATTGACATATTTCTGGTTTGTACTTTTTTCACTCAACTATGTTTTTAAGATCTATCAGTATTACTGTACAATACAACTAGTCCATTGCTTCTAATTGTTGCATTGTATTCAACCATTTAACTATCACTTCTCTAAAGGACACAGCTTGCTTCCAACTCTGCACTACCTAACCACATTGCCATAAATAGTCCTATACCTGACCCTCATAGCCTTCTGTACAGATTTCTCTGAACTATATAACAAGAAGTAAACTGTAGTGTTAAGATAACTGCACACTTAATTTTACAAAACCTGTCAAATTTCTGTTCAGGATAACTGTAGAAGTTCACCCCACCAATAGTGCGTAATGGTACCCATTTCTCCACATTTTTGGCAACACTTGCTATTATCCATTTTTTAAATTTTTACCAAAACATTAAATGAAAATAGTATTTAATTATTTTAATTTGCATTTTTGTGACTATGAATAAGATTGAGCCCCTCTTCATTATTTGTCATCCATTTGCATTTCCAATTCTGTTCATATCCTTTGTCCATTTTTCAATTGTCTTAGCAAATAATAATAAATTGATGATTTTTGACTTTGCAAGTGACTTCTCTTGCACTGGCATCTGTTAAAACTGAAAACATTGTGTATTAAATAGAAATCTTTCATCTTTGCATAGTCAAATGTTTTAGACTTTTGCCTCATGGTTTGGGTGTGTTTGAGTCACAAAAATATTCTCCTACATGTTTTTTTATTAAGTTAATAGATTTATTTATGTTTTACATATTTAATCGGTCTGGAGGGCACCTTTTCTATTGAGTAAGCTAGGGGTCCGAGAAGGTGACAATTGAGCTTGAAGAATATCTGCTCATTTCTGACTCTCCAATTCCCACCATCCTTAAATCACCAAAAATAATTACCATCCTAGAATTCTACATTCAGTGAAATTATTTATCAAGAATAAAGTCAAAATGAAGACATATTCATACAAACAGAGTTTGTCACACTCACAGAAGAAAATTCTAAAGGGTGTGCTGCAGGCCAAAAGAAAATGATTGCAAGTGGAAGAAATAGAAAACACTGAAAAGGGTACATATATGAGTAAATATAAATAAATACCATATAAAACAACAGTAATATTATTGTACAATGTTTAAAACAAAGCAAGAATTGAAATATTTGACATCTATGTATCATACTGGTGAGGAGAGTAAAAATACAGTCCTTAAGAATCTAAAGTATTTGTATTATTTGGAGAGAAAGTAAAGATATTAAGTTTATATTTAGATAAGTTAAGATTCATAATGTAATTTCTGGAGTAAAAAATAATGAAAAACTAAAAATAATAGTGTGGCTGCCAAACTAGTATGTTAGCTCAAGTCCACTGAGAAGCAGAGCCAAAGCAGGATTAGAAATACAAGAGGTTTGCCTGTGAAGAATAAAGGAGTAGAAGTCAGAGACAGTAGAAAAACCTTCAGACTCTGATGCTGATCTGACACCTGTGAAAGAGAGGGGAAGGAAGAAGGATTGGGCAGGATCCAAGCTATTATTTGGGGAGAAAGTTCCAGGAAGAGAGGGAACAAATACAAAGACAGACAGGAGAGAGCTCGTGAAACATTCCATGACCCGCCAATGGTTCATTCAGTATGACAGCAGCATTATGCGGGGAGCCCTGAAGGGCGAGGTAGAAGGAGATTGAACAGGTTGGTAAGAGCACAGCCACAAAGAGCCTTACATGCCATCCCATTTGGATTTTAACCCAAAAGCAATGGGAAGTCATTGGGTGATATTTTTAAAGAAAATAACATCTACTCAACAGGTATTGGAGCACGTACTACATACCAGCCACTCTGTAGCTGCCTCAGAACAAGGCAGACACTGACCCCACTTTCCTGTTCCAGTCAGGATTGGCCACGGGACATAGATTTTGAGATAGGGCCAATCAGTAGATAGCATTAGGGCGAACTGGAGTTCTGAAAATGAAGCAGTGCAAGTAAATGAAGTATAAAACCCAAATGAAGACCAATATTGGGAAGAGCTCCGCAGTGCATTAACAGGGCCTGGATAAGGGGAAGTAAGCCAGGTAACCAGGGTTAAATTTTAACGAGGCACTTACTCTTAAGGTCCTGCAAATGAAGGATTCACACCTGATTATGAATGCCTCCATAAAATTTTCTTTTAATTAACAGCTTTATTAAGATATAATTTACTGCCATAAAGTTCATCCTTTTAAAGTATAAATTTTAATTTTTAGTATACCTACAGAGTTGTGCCTCCATTACCACTAATGCCAGAACATTTTCATTACCCCCAAAAGAAACCTCATACCCAATTAGCAGTCACTCCCCTTCCACCTACCCATCTCAATTCCCTGGCAACCACTAATCTATTTTCTGTCTCTATGGATTTGCTGATATGACATCTCATATAAATGGAAGCAGACAATATGTCTGGCTTCTTTCACTTAGCATAATGTTTTCAAGGTTTACCCATGCTGTGCCATGTTATCAATGCTTCATTTCCCTTTATTGAGGAGTAATGTTCCATTGCATCGATCTACCTTTTATTTATCCATTCATCAGTTAATGGACAATGTGGTTGTTTCTACTTTGGGCTATTATGAATACTGCTGCTGTGAACATTCATGTACCAGTTTTTGTGTGAACATTCAGTTCCCTTGGGTATGTTCCTCAGGTCATATGGTAACTCTATGTTAACTTTCAGGAACTGCTAAAGAGCTTTCCAAAGCAGCTGTACCACTTTGCATTCCCACCAGGAGTATTTGAGAGTTCCAATTTCTCTATATCCTCACCAACACTTATTTTCCTTGCTTTTCATTGTAGTCAGTCTAGTTGGTGTGCATATGTCTTATTTTGGTTTGGTTTTGCATTTACCCAATGACTAATGATGTTGAGCATCTTCTCATATGCATCTTTTCAATCCACTTATCACCCCCAACCATCACCTCGGAATCTAAAGAAATAAGAGACAAAAAGCATCTCCTCCGCAATAATGTAGGAGACTCTGGACATACCTGTCCTATAACTCTCCTGCATCAAAAGTTCAGAATTTATACATTCCATCAGCATGGAACCAGGCATTCTTAGGTTTTGGTCATAGGTCTGGTTTACATCAAAATTACCCTGAAACATCATTTACTTTATCAGGAAAAGGCTCAGGATTTCTCTGAAATCAGTTTGCATTGAAAGAGCTTTAGAAAGCATGTCTCTTAACCTCTTTGGCATAGTTAAACCACCTTTTTTTTCATACAATGCCTCTCCTCAGACACAGGAGAGTAAACCCAGGCTTTTGTTTTTGTTTTCCTGGGTTGAACTTAAATGACAAATATTCTCCATGCAGACAAAACACTTGCAAGACTATGAGGCTAGCACAGTTAAACTTAAATGTTCACATGTGATTTATTTGGTAAATTCACAGCTTGTTTATATCAACCTTGTCAACAGCAAAATGAAGCCATTCGCCAAAAAGGCATATTGATAGAGGATGCTTCTGTGGCACAGGACTGAAATCTGACTGAAAGACATCAAGAAGCACCATCTGTGTTGTGATTTATGACAATGCTAAAGAAAAAGGCTGTCAGACTGTTTTGGAAATACTAAACACATTAAGGCTAAATGCAACATTTGGTACTGCATTTTATTATTTGAATGCATTTTAAGTATTTGCCTCTGAAATGCATTGCAGTTTCAGGGAAAAAAAAATGTTTTTCTGTCTGATTTGTTTTGAATGAAGACAATCATGGGAAAGTTAGGCATCAGCTTATTAAAACTTAGGCCAACATTCAGATCACCTTAATTACAGAGAATCCTTGCAATTAGATCCTGTAGGATATTTAGCCCTGACTAAAATGTTTCCATATTTTGTTCCTTATTTTTAGGGCCAATTTCACCAGCCATAAATCTATTATGAATCACTGAGTTAGAACAAACGTATCTTAAATTGAAAAGAAAGAGAGCAAGCCTCTTTTAACTAGTGGGGTAACCATTAAATTTGAATTTTGCCTTTTAACAGAATTTTATCACAATAAGGGTCAAGATTTTATAAGAAATCCATAAAATGTCAAATGCCTGCAAAGTATAGAATAAGAACAGAAATAAATTCGATGTTTAAACTAAATTCCAAGTTGCATTTTTCTTTATTATTTTCCCTTCTAATTAAATTCTTCAAACTTTTCCAGCTTTCAGTATTTCCAACATTGGAATAGATAGAAATTCCAGTTCTATAATCAATAAGCAGAATTCTTTAAAGGCTTTGTTTTTGTTTTTTTAACATGAAATTCTGATTTAATAGTTACCCTTACCAAAGTAATAATTATTTCTTACTAGAAGCTTGATGCACAAGATTCGTGCAACAGTAGGCCTTCCTTCCCCTGGCTGCCGGCACCAGCTTCCCTGTGGCATCTGGGACCCAGGCTTCCCTTGCAGCCCCGGCTTCATCCGGAAGGTCGTCCGGAATGATGTCCAGTCTAATTAGCATATTATGCTTTTATTATTATAGATAGTTTGTAAATAAATGTTTCTTTAATTATCTCATTGCCTTGCTTTCTGATAGACTCAGAGTAATAAGAATTGGGGAAAAGAGAGTAAAACAGAGGTCTGTGGGATTGTCCCTCCAAACCCTTCCATTTTCCGCTTCGTGGTGCCCATGCTAGGACCCTGAAAACCACATTTCAGGCTCAGCTGGCTCCTTGTCACACTTTGCTATGAGGCAGCACTAAAGGGAGAGTGCAACTGGAGAATTAAGAAGGGAGGTGCACTCCTGTTTGCCTCTTGTTGGTTTCCAGGCTTCCAGTTCCTTCCAGTATCACCCTACACCTTGGCCAGTACAATCCCTCTCTATAGCAGCAGTTGAATCCATTTTGCAATTTTTCCAACAATTGCAGGATGAACCACATTTTGCCTTAAAGACAAAAGACTTAATGTCCCCACCTCAGAAGACTTGGCCCCAGTCTCACAGGGATTCTTCAATTTCAGAGACATCAGAGATAGTCAAGCTGTGCCCTCTTCCCAGAGGTCTGTGTTCTAGCTCCACGGGGCATCCTTTCCAAACTATTAAGTTTTAATAATTCCATTGTCTTCCCTTTGCCCCTCAGTAATAGGGATAGTAGTTGCCCCAATAGTTGCTATCTTCATGGTACATTAGTTCTCTTTTACCTCTTCAGTTACTTCATTAGCAATTTAATACATACTTAATAATTTTTAAATCAAATTATCTGTTAAAATAACTGGTATGATTTCTGTTTTCTGACTGGACACCAACTACATATAAATTAGTACCAGGAATCACTATAAGGGAAAAATGTTTATAAATGTGATTTGGGGATTGATTTGGTTGTGTCCTTAGGCATCAATACATTACTGAACTCCTTGATATAGAAAATGGGATACTAGTGATCTATGTATTGGCATTACAATTAATCAAATTATACCTGTGGTTGATTATGATGAAGTTCTTAATGAATTAAGTACCTGGGGGAAACAAGGGCTTGCTTTACTTAATTGTTAATGAAATAATGTTGACTATAAGGATTGTGGCATTGAATAGATTATTCTGAGTACACTGGACCACTTTTAGAGAGAAAATTACAAGTTCAGCTTAAGTCACAAATTACCAGAGAATCTTTCCACATTCAGCTTAAGCCACATGTTAGTAGAGAATGTTTATTATGTCCCTGAAATAATTTCCTATTTCTTATGACCACAGGGCAAATATTGTTGAAAAGCAAACACAAATTTAAACAATACAGGCTGCAGAATTACAGTATAAATTGGATTCATAGTCTCCCTAAGTCTCCAATGTAAAAGTTAAGGCATTGACTGGGTAAGTGTGAGACTTGAATACTCCTTGTTGCCACCAGGTTCATAACGAAGATAAGATTTTATCATGTTCAAAGGGGGAAAGTACAGAGTCTGGTCTGGAAGATAATAGCTTATAAATCAAAAGAAGTGCAACAGTTGCTAATTATATTGACATTCACTTGGAGAAAACATGTGATAATGCAAATCAGAAGGCAAAAGATAAACCCCACAACAATTCAGGGACCCATCATCTCAGTAAAATTTCTGGGTTGCAGTAACCCAAAACATACCAAGATATCCCTTCCCTCTGAGGAGGAAACAAGTTGCTGCATCTTTCACCACCTACCACTAAAAAAGTGGCATGACAGTTGGTAGGCCTGTATTTTCTTTTTCTGGGTTTTTTTTGTGGGGTTTTTTTTTTTTTGAGGCAATGTATATAACTTTGAGTGGGCTACTTCAATTTATTTACAAAATACTTGTAAGACTGTCAGTTTTGAGTGCAGACCACAGCAAGAGAAGTATAAATCAAGCCCAGGTAGATGGGCAGCTACTCTTCCAATGGAGCTTTATGACCCAACGTTTACAATGGTTTCCAATTGTACACAAGGGAAATACAAGAAAGTGTAGTTACAGACCAATTTTATTCAAGAGCACAGAGGCAGAAATTACGAATAAAGTTTAGCAAACTCAATCCAGCTATGTGTAAAACACTAGTGTATAAGCTCCAAGAAGGTACTGATTTCCACTTACTTTTCTCTTACACATTCCAACACCTAAACACTACCTGGAACACAAATGAGCATCCAATGTTATATTTTAAATGAAAGAGGGAAAAAATAAGTGTATCCCAGGAACACAAAAGTTGTTTAACAACAGCAAATCTATAAATATGTTTTGCCACATTAACTGATTAAAGAAGAACACACATATGATCACTTTAATAGGTGCCATGAAAACATTTGATAAATTCTATTCATCAATAAAAAAACATTTTAACAAAAAATTTAAAAATAGCTAGAACCTACAATAACAAAGATAGAAACAAATTTAACACAAACCTACAAGAACTTAATAAAGAAATTTTTAATATGTTATTGAAGATGATTTTTTTTAAAAAAAGAAGAAATTCCACAAGCACAACTTTAAGATGAAATATGTTGAGGTTTTTTGTTGCTTTTTCTTTCTCTGCACATATTTCCCCTGGAGGACTGCTGAGGTTTCTATAAACTTGGAGAGATATAAATGACCCAGTTTGATAAAAGTGCATTATAGTCTGTAAACAATATTTACAAGACCTTACTGCTCTAACCAAGTCTTCATCAGCCTCTTGAGGAATGCATACTGTGCTTATCATAGGAGCAGAGGTTTTGGGTCCATATGGTTTCTGCAACCAGCACTATTGGGAGAAGCAATTTATTTGCATGCTATCTCTTCCCTTTCCTTCTTCTTTCCCTTTTAAAGATAAAAAAGATCTCCCAAACAAAAAAGACAGGGATGGTAATTACACAAATAATCACATTAAAAAATTAAAAATTCAACCTGAACCATAAGTACCTTAATAATAATTGCTAACATTTATTGTGCTCTTACTGTATGTCAGATTTTGTGCAAAGTATTTTACATGTATTGTCTCATTGAATCTTCACAATAATACTATAGGTAGGTAGTATTATTCTCTTCATTTTACAGAGGCAGACACTAAGGTAAAGAGGGTTAGTTAACCCAAAGTCACGCAGCTAAGGTTTTAGTTTCCTAAGGCCATTGTAACAAATTTCATAAATTGGATGGCTTAAAACAACAGAAATTTATTGTATAGTTCTGGAGATTAGAAGTCCCAAAATCAAGATGTTAGCAGAGTTGGTTCCCTCTGGGGGCTCTGAGGGACAATCCATTCCATGCTTCTTTCTTACCATCTTGTGGCTGCCTGCAGCCCTTAATGTTTTTTTGCTTGGAGCTGCATAGCTCCCATCTCTACCTCCATTTTTACTTGGCCTTCTTGTATATCTCTGTGTCTTCTACTTTTTTCTCTTATAAGGACACTCGCTGTTAGATTTAGAGCTCTCCTTAATTTAGGGCTCATCTCAAGAGCCTTACCTTAATTACACCTGTAAAGATTTATTCCAAATAAGGTCACATCCTGAAGTTTCTGGTAGACATATCTTTTGGGGACACAATTCAACTCACTACAGTTAATAAATGGTAGAGCCAGAAACTCAAACTCAATTCTGCTTAATTTTAAATCTCAATCTCTCATTCACTATTCTATACTTTTCTTTTTACTAAGTCTTACATATAGTAGATGCTCAATAAAATGTTAATGGCTGAATGAGAATTAGAGAATAAATAAGATACTTGGACAGTCTCTTGGAGTTCATTGTACTGTAATTTATTCTATAGTCACTGCTCAGAAAACTACTTTTGAGTACTCACACTATGTATAGTTATAATTCCTTCTACAAAGATGTCACTAACTTGCCACTTCCTCCTTGTCATTACCCAGTTTCTCTTTGATCCTTCGCAATCTGTTGTTTTAAAAGCAGAAATCAAAGGCAAATTACAAATTCACTCAGGAAAGAATTAAAGAGAAAGGTTTGGTCAGAGAGCCCCACTAATGAGGTGAAATCTTCAATACCAGGCTTTACTCCGACTGATCAAAAGGCAAAATGAGCGGTCACAGGCCTCTCTCAGTGTCTCTGTTTTAACTCTCAAATAAAACTTGGACTGTAACACTAATCCACTTTTCATGTTTTCCCAGAATTCTCTAGAAGAATTCCTAGAACACAAAGATATCAGGGTCATAGGATTTTGTTGTTGCTGCTGTTATTTTGAGGTGTTTTTTTGTGGTTTGGGGAGTTTGTTTTGTTTTGTTGAACTCCAGGATATACATGAGGTGGTTAATCTTTCAAATATATGTCCCAGCAGTATAAGGGCATGAAAAAAATAAAAGGGAAGAAAAAATGAGACTTCCATCTTCATTCTAAATATTTATTTAATTGAAAAATGTGGTCACATCAACAATGAATAAAATGCAGACATAAGATTTCCAGTGAATGCTATCAACTAAAATTTTTTCTTAAACTTTATGTGCAGAAAGATATAATTTTAAAACCATTAATCATGGTGAGATTACTTTAGTCTTTACACGTTGATGATGAATGGTGTATTTGCATAGTCAAAAAGTAAAAACATTTAAAAGTAAACCAGTGAATAAATGTGTTATTGTAATCTATCTCTAATTAGAATATGTGAAGTACAATCATGTTCTTAGATGATGACAACAGAAAAGGGTTTTATAGACATACTGCATGAATTAAATTCTTCCCAAATTGTCTCATTACCCTCCTCACCCCCAATAAGCAGGACTGGGGAAGGATTTGAGGGCCACATTTTGGAGTTTGTTGATTAAGGGTTTCATCCATGTAAAGCTTTCTAGAGACTATTTTCAATTTCCCCACCAGAAACTAGACAGTGATATCTTACAGTGATAACCTATTGAGGAATCAATGTTCATATGTCTTTCAGGACAGGTATCCACATTTTTGGATTAAATATAAGACCAAATATTTCACAATTCTACCACTCTAGAATACAGAAAATTTGCTATCCAGAATTGATATTTTGTGCATCCTGAGCAAGACCTGGGTCTTAGATACCCTGAACTGTTTA
>NW_006290023.1:310132-314539 GCF_000327345.1 Myotis davidii | reverse complement strand
CCCACACTCTGATTTTTGATTTTTAATTTTTCCTGAAGTACACACACTCATTTATTTACATATTGTCTACGGCTATTTTGTGCTACAACCACAGAGTTGAGCAGTTAGACCAAATGGTCTTTAAAGCCTAAACTATTTACTAGTTGACCCCTTCCAGAAAAAAATTTGTTGACCCCTAGTTTAAACAATAACTTCTAAATTGATTATTCCAATTTTAGTTATTTCACCTAGCTCAGTGAGAGACTAAGAAGATGCAAAAGGCAAAGCCTGCAGAGGTGCAGGATTAAGGTAAAAAGTAAGTGAGGAGTCAGTGGGCTCAGTCCATGACCTACAAAGCAAGGATGAGGTTTAGCAAACAATGTCTATCCCAGAATGCCATTGGAGTCACTCAGGAGACTCCCAGTTTTCTTTTTGGCCATGAGTAATTGATAATCATTACCTGAGGAAGGGAATGCATGTGGAGGAACAATTTTAACAGGAATGAAAGGTGGCAAGAAAATATGTTTGACTTTGAGGTCTATTTGATTGTGTCCCAATGATACAGACAGTTTTTGTCCAGAAAAGAGTCAAATGTACCAGGCTAAACCTCAAGAGACCACTGTGAGGATACAGATTTGGGAGTGATTGCTGTTTACATGAGAGCTGAATCCTAAACTGGGAATAAGATCAATCAGCAAACGTGTAAAGTGTATGTCAGCAACCCCAGGTAAAGGAGGCCAAGGTAAATAAATAACTTCTTGAGTGTAACACTAACTCACTAATTTGGTAAATGCTGATACTGCTTAAGACAAGAAATAAGTTAATCCACAGAAGATAACCGAACTGTGCCTTAAATGCTCAGTGCGTGGTATCAAATGTTAAAAAAGTTTTGATGCTGCAGTAGCTACTGTTGCTTTTGTCAACCAACCTTGTAACTTTAGATAGTTTAATAGAAAGATAAGCAACTCTCTGGTAAATTTAATCCACTTTTAAACCACCAGTTTAGATAAATCTCAACATTCATTCTCAGTAACAAATTCTTTTATCTGAATTTCCTGGGTAACCATGGCTATACCCATTACATTTTTTTTAATTAAATATTATTTTTGTTTTGGCAAATATAGCTATACCTCAATTAATATGTATTATTTGATGCTTTCTGATCTATGTCCTCTGATTTTCTCCATTTAGGAGTTAGCATCGGAGAGAGGCTCCTCCTTTCCGCCTGGCCGCAGCCATCAGGTAAACCAAGATGGGCGCTTACAGGTACATCAGGAGCCAAGGAGGAAGAAGCATCCCCTGTACTGCGCTTCCTTCTCCGGGTGCGCTGCTGGCAGTACCGCCAGCTCTCCGCGCTCCACAGGGCCCCCGCCCCACCCGGCCCAACAAAGCGCGCAGCTGGGCTACAAGGCCAAGCAAGGTTAGATCATATATCCGATTCATGTGCGCCGCAAACGCCCTGTTCCTAAGGGTGCGACCTACCGCCAGCCTGTCCATCACGGTGTTAACCGGCTGGAGTTTGCTGGAAGTCTTCAGTCTGTCGCCAAAGAGCGAGCTGGACGCCACTGTGGGGCTCTGAGAGTCCGGAATTCTTACTGGGTTGGTGAAGATTCCACGTACAAATTCTTTGAAGTTATTCTCCTTGATCCATTCCATAAAGCTATCAGAAGAAATCCTGACACCCAGTGGATCACCAGACCGCGTCCACAAGCACAGGGAGATGCGAGGGCTGACATCTGCGGGCGCAAGAGCCGGGCCTTGGGAAGGGCCACAAGTTCCACCGCACTACTGGTGGTTCCCACCTGCAGTTTGGAGAAGGCGCAATACTCTCCAGCTCCACCATTGCCGCTAATGTAAGTAATGTTTGTAAAATTCTTACCTAATAAACAATTTAGGATCAAAAAAAAGGGGTTAGCATCAAGCCTCTTGTTAGTGTTCATTGCATTAAATGCCATACGAATGCTATGAAAAAAAATTAAGTTCATACCATGTCATGAAATATATATTTGTGAGGGTTTTGGAGGTCAGTGAGGATTTGGCATTTTTCAGGGAGAAGCATACAAGATCTTACAGAGTACAGAGTAAGAATATGTGTGTGATTGGAAGAGGATAGAAAAGCTAACTGTAGCTCCCCTACCCAAACCCACATTCCCAACCATTATCTTGTTTTATTTGTCTCCTTAGAATTTAACACCATCTAGCATAATATTTTTCTGTTTATTTGCTCTCCCTCTACATTCGGATGAAAAGCCCATGGGAGCAGGGTTGTTTGTTCCCTGCTATATTTCCAGTGTCTAGAAACACGTGGGCTATCTGACACCCTTAATAAGTATTTGTCAGATAAAAAGTGAATCAACAATATAATCAAAGTAAACATAAAAGAAACAATTATGTTAAGGAGAATTCGAGACCATTTCTCTAAAATTTTATTTACAGTTAATTGTGATATTGTATTTAACAGCAAATAAAAATTTTAAAAGTCCTTTTTAATCAACCTGAAAATGCTAAGTTCAAATGCTGGCAGCCTTTGTGAGACTAGCTGACTAGTCTGAAATATGAGAGGAAGATAGAGATTAAATAATTTATCTCAGGAGAAGGAGCAAGCATGGGGGCCCCTGGACAGGATGACTGGCAAAGGAACAATAAAGGAAACAACTCCTCTGACAAGAGTATGGAATAAATTTTTCCTTCTTTCTTTTCCTTCTCCTTCTCCTTCTTTGAAGCATAACTGATTTCTTTGTCTTAAAATTAATTGTAATAATTAGAAAAGACACTAATTAAGAACAAATTCTGTTTTAAGTCATATGAGTAGATTACAACCCTGTTTGAAGGAACCTGTAATCTTTGGCTGCGGGTAGAAGTTTTTCTGAATGGCTGGGGAAGACAGGCCACATGCTCAGAGCCAATTAAATTTGTGGAATGTCCAAAATACAGCAATCTCTAATTAAATAATGTGTGTGTTGTTGTGTGTTGTTTTTTTTCACTAAACAGCCTTTCTGCTATTTAAAGACAAGATCATTATTATTATGAGGCTCTTTTAGTAGCTACAACCTGTCATTCACCAAAATATTTATTAAGAGTGTCCAATAGCCCAAGTCTTAAAAAGTCAATTTCAAGAATCACCCTGTCACTCAATTTCATAAATCTTTCCAAATCCCTTTAAAGTCGACCTAACCGCACAACCTCATACAATTTAGGATATAAGTCAGCTACACCTGTTGCCTATCAAATGTGGTTTATTACAATGAATACAATTGTAAACCTATATGCACCAATGTTACTTTTATGGCAAAAAGCAAACACTCTTAACTCTTGTATTTGATCCTTAATGGTTGTCCTGAACAACACACAGTGTTCAATAACTCTCAACATGGCTGTTCTTGATTCTGGTGAATCATAAACTCTAATTTGATGAATCATAGCTTTCCTAAGATAAACCATATTGCCCATGAAATGATTAAAAATAAACAAATCTGTCACATGAATTCTTTAAAACTTTGCATTTTTTCCCAAATAAGAATACTGTATCTCTCTAACAAAAATTTCCTGACCAGATTACAAATCTTCTAATTATATCCTGACTTCTGATGATATCTACCTGCCTTTCACTTCAAACGAATGAATTATACTCTCATCTTAAGTGTTGTGGACATTTGCTCTGTGCAGTTAAATTGCTGCCATCCCTCTCCCCAGTTAGTAATAATAATTTACATTTGTGTAACTCATCACAATTTTCAAATTCCTTACACATAAAATTTTTTCTTTTAATCTATGATAGAGTATCTATAAGCTAGATATTATTAATCCCAGGTTTTGTTTTTGTTTTGTTTTGTTTTTTGTTAATCTTCACTGAGGATTTTTTTTTCCTATTGATTTTTTGGACAGAGCAGAAGGGAGGAGGAGAGACAGAAAGATAAACATCCATGTGAGAGAAACACATCTATTGGTTGCCTCCCTCACGCGCCCCAACCAGGGCCAGGGATCAAGCCTGCAACTAAGGTATGTGTCCTTGACTGGAATGGAACCCAGGACCCCCTCAAGCCACTGGCTGATGCTCCAACCACAGAGCCAAACCAGCAAGGGCATTAGTCCCAGTTTTACAGATGAGGAAATTGAGGCTAAGCAGAATTAAGTAACTTGCAAAATGTCAGACAATACCATTCTCCTGTTCATTTCAGTCTCAGTCAATGCTGTCTTTTACCAGGAGCCTCAGCCCTATCCAATTTCTGCCCCAAATAGAGAGTATTCTTGCACTAGGAATCCCAGACACTAGCTAGTAGGGCTTTGGAGTTGGTCTTGCTGCAGACCTGAGTCAGTCAATCCTAGGCAATCTGGTGCCCTCTGACCGTCTGCTCTTCCCTGCCTGTGCTTCAGCCCCATCCCCCAAACTGGTTCAGTGCTCCCATTGGCACTGGAACTGTAGTGAGA
>NW_006290023.1:305137-310059 GCF_000327345.1 Myotis davidii | reverse complement strand
ATTGATTTTTAGAGAGAGTGGAAGGGAGGGAGGGCAGGAGAGAGAGGGAGAGAGAGAGAGCAACACTGATGTAGGAGAGACACATCAATTCATTGCCTCCCATACATGCCTGACCAGGATGGAACCTCAACCCAGGTACATACCCTTAATGGGGAATGGAAGCATCGAACCTTTGGTGCACAGGCCAACAATCTAACCACTGAGCAGCACTGGCAAGGGCCTGCTTGTCTTGGTTTAAGACCTGACAATACACCTAGCTTGTGCCAGCTTCATCTCTTTAGGAAAGTTTCCTAGCTGCCACTGGAAACTTTCCCTAATCCATAGCATTCCCCCAAAGTTATGACATGATAAGGCTGACACTCTCCTGCACTCACACACACAATAAAGCCACTCTAAAGAATCCCAGCAATGTGCTGCAGATAGCAGATAAAACCTGGTTCAGGTAAAGCCTACGAAACACACACACACACACACAGCTCCTAGAAAGCAAACTCCTACTATACAATATTGAACAAGCTTATCTTGTTTAAGAGTTGATTATCTATACTAATAAAAGGGTAATATGCTGATTAGACTGGATATCTTCTGGACGTCCTTCCAGACAAAGCCACAGCGGCTGCAAGGGCTAAGAGCTGGCAGCTGTGGCAGCTGTGAAGGCCTGTTCAGCACCGAGGTCCCTTTTTCAGAGGCCATGGGAGAAGACAGAAGGGAGAAAGCAGAAGGGAGAAGGCCAGCGCTGTGGGAGAAGGCAGAAGGGAGAAGGCTGGCACCATGAGAGAAGGCAGAAGGGAGAAGGTGAGAAGGCCAGCGCCAAGGGAGAGGGCAGAAGGCCAGCACCGTGGGAGAAGGCAGAAGGGAGAAGGCCAGCGCTAAGGGAGAAGAAAGAAGGTTGCAGTTAGGCAGTTAGGGGGATCGGGCCAGGAGGGGAGGGCAGTTAGGGGGATCAGGCCAGGAGGGGAGAGCAGTTAGAGGGATCAAGCTGTCAGGGAGAGCAGTTAGGCAGTTAAGGGGATCAGGCCAGCAGGGAAGGGCAGTTAGAGGGATCAGGCCAGCAGCGGGGAGGAGTTAGGCAGTTAGGGAGATCAGGCCAGGAGGGGAGAGCAGTTAGGCAGTTAGGAGGATCAGGCTGGCAGGGAAGAGCAGTTAGGGCCATCAGGCCAGCAGAAAAGCAGTTAGGCAGGCAGGCAGGCCGGTGAGCGGTTAGGAGCCAGTGGTACTGGATTGCAAGAGGGATCCCGGATTGGAGATGATGCAGGCCGGGCTGAATTTCATGCACCAGGCCTCTAGTCAATTTATAATGTTCTTTATATTCCACAAATGAGTGAGATCATGTGGTATTTATCTTTCCCTGACTGGCTAATTTCACTTAGCATAATGCTCTCCAGTTCCATCCATGCTGTTGCAAATGGGGGCGTAGGAAGGCCGGGGGGAGGTCAATGAGAAAAAAAAGAGGAAAAATATGTACTACTATTTGTAATACTTTAAACAATAAAATAATTTTTTTAAAAAAGAGTTGATAATCAAAACCCAAATTTGCTCTCAGTAGTTTATTGGCAAGTAATAGGACACCATGTTCTTGAGAGATCACCACCTCTTACTGGGATCCTTCAGATATGCATGTATAGAACAAGAAACTCCTCTGTATCAGTTAGGATCAATTTCATTTGGAGTATTAGAAAACACAGATTAATAATAGCGAAACAAAATATTTTATTAAAAGTCCTGAATTGGTACTACAGAGTTCCATGAAGTTCTAAGGAAACCAAGTTCCCTCCAACTTTCTGCTCTACCATCCCTAATTTTGTCCACCTAGATAAAAAAGGCTTCTTGACCTCCAGCCAATACTTTTATAGTACAGCTACTAGTTGAAGGAAAGGATCAAGAAGAGTGTACCTCAATCCTTTAAAGACTTCCCAGTCATATATGACACTTCTACTTATATTCCATGGCTAAAATTTAGTTACATGACCAAATCTAGTTGCAGGAAAAGCCAAGATGTAGTCTTTATTGCCAGTAACTATTATGTGCCTCACTGAAAATTAGGGTTCTTTCAGTAAACAATAAAAATTAAATGAATACTGGGAGGCAAATGGAAATTTCTGCCGTAGTTCTTATCTCAAACAGCTGTTGAAATGCTTTCCAAATAAGGGAATTCCTTACTCTACCTTCCTCCAGGAATCTATGACTTACCCTAATATCTCTCTCTCCACCAAATTCACGCACCCCAGGATCCAGACAGTGGTTCAAAATTTTTAACCCAGTGCCCCTAGCTCCAAAAGCATGTCCCAACAAATGTATTTAAAATATCAATTCTTACCCTGGCCAGGTGGCTCAGTTGCTTAGAGCATCGTCCTATACAGCAAAAAGTTGTGGGTTTGATCCCCATTCGGGGCACATATTAGAGGCAACTGATCGATGTTTCTCTCTCTTTCTTTCTCTCCCTCTCTCTCAAATCAATAAAAACATATCCTTGGATGAGGAAATAAATAAATAAATAAATAAAATATAGATTCTTGAGCTCCAGATTTTAAGATTCTGATTCAATGGCTCTGGAAAAAGTTCTGAAAGCTATATCTTTAAATAAAAAACAAAAAATACTTCTCCAACTGATGCTTGTTACTAGTATGTTCAGTTTGTGAAAATTCATTAAGCTTATAGTTATAATATATTCATTCCCTCTATGTATATTATGCTTCAATAAAAAAGGGTTTTTCTTAAGGTTAAAAAATATTTCCCAAAAAAATATTTAGGTTTTTTTTCTTTATTTTATTTTGTTATTTTTTAACCTTTTATTTTTTTTGGATTACTGTTCTTCATTCTACTTTTATTTTCATTTTTAATCATTATTTTACTTTATCTCATTTTTATCTTTTTGCCAATCTTTTCTTCCTCACTTCTCCCTTTTTTATCCTGTTTCTCTTCTCCTGTTCCTGCTTTAGTGTTTCGCTCTCCTTTCTTTTTACCCCTTATTAAAAATTGATCTTCCTTATCTGCTGTATTGACATGTTACTATTATAGTAGTTTCTGTTGATTTACTCATATATCTAATTTCTTCTCCCCTGCTCCAAGTCCATGCACCCTTCTCTTTTCTCTTTCTTTGCTATCCAATTTTTATGCTTTTGTTTTTATTCCCATCTCTTGCTCTCTTCATCTCCTAATTGCTTAGTTTCACTCACCAAACTCAAGCCTATTTGCTCTCTACTCTAGTCTCCTTTTCCAAAAAATATATGAATAGATAGATGATAGATAGATAGATAGATAGATAGATAGAAGGGGGAAATATTTTTATTAATTATTTTATTTTTTTAATTTTCTTCTTACCCACTCATTCTCTTTCTACCGTCTCTAAACTAAACTGTGGCCATTCCCCCATCCATTCAATCCCTTTACCTTATTTTCTGGAAATAAGCTCTGCCTCTTCAGATTCAGTTTCCCCCTTTTATTCTGGGTGTTTGTTGTTTGCATTTTTTTGGTTTATTTGTTTGTTTAGTGGAGTTTTCTCTCTCTCTCTCTCTCTCTCTCTCTCTCTCTATATATACTTCTTTCATACATTCATCTATTGATCCCTGTCAGGTTTTTGGAGTTTCTCCCTATATACATGTATTTTTCCCATTCTTTTTTATTTTTCTTTCTTTTCTCTCTTACATTTTTCCCTTTTCTCAAAATCATTTTTTCTCTCTTTTCTCTCCACTAATTCTCTTTTCTCTGGTGGTCACTTTTATTGGGGTTATCGGACTCATGAATACATTTGTGTTTTGTTCCCTCTGCATCATGTCTTGTAGAGTTGTATTCTGTGCCTTTTATCAACATGGTAGAGAGTGAGCCACATAACCAGAGACCCTGAGAGAAGTAAAAATGGAGAGACAAAGAAATATCCCCCAGAAGAAAGAAAAAGAGAAATCACCAGAAAAGGAAATAAATGAAATGGAGGAAAACAATTTGTCAGAGAAAGAATTCAGAGCAATGGTCATAAGGACACTGAAAAGGATGAAAGACAAATTCAACATGTGTAAGAATCAAGAGAAAATGAAGAACCAGGAGGAAATGAAGAATGACATAGCTGCAATAAAGAACACGATGGGAAGTATCAACGGTAGACTAGAAGAAGCTGAGGACCGCATCAGAGAGCTAGAAGACAAGGTAGAAAAAAACACCCAAGCAGAGAAGCAACTGGGAAAAATAATTTAAAAAACAAGAGGAGAGCCTAAGGGAGCTTTGGGACAACATGAAACAAAATAACATCTGCATAATAGGGGTGCCAGAGGAGAGGAAACTGAGCAAGGAATAGAAAATTTGTTTGAAGAAGTAATGACAGAAAACTTCCCTGATATTGGGGAGAAAAAACTCACACAACTTCAAGAAGCACACAGAGTCCCAAACAAGATGAAACCAAAAAGACCAACATCAAGACACATCATAATTAAATTGGCACACACCAATGACAAAGTAAGAATCTTAAGGCTACCAGAGAGAGACAGAAAGTTACCTATTAAGGATCTTCCATTAGACTATCAACTAATTTCTCAACAGACACACATCAGGCCAGAAGGGAATAGAATGAAATATACAAAGTGATGCAAAGCAAGGGACTGAATCCAAGGATACTATACCCAGCAAGGCTATCATTCAAAACTTAATGGTGAAATAAGGAGCTTTACAGACAAAAAAAAAAAGGGTGAAGGGGGTTCATTACCACCAAGCCACCAATATTAAGAAATACTAATGGGACTGCTGTAAAAAGAAGAAATAGGAAGGGAAGAAGGAACACACCCCTGAGACTGGGTCCTGACCACCACATAGATCACGAGCACCTTTCAAACTGCAAACCCCATGAGACCGGGTCCTGACCACCACGTAGATCGTGAGCACCTTTCAAACTGCAAACCCCCTGATCCCAGGTCCTGACCACCACGTAGATCGCA
>NW_006290023.1:303676-305021 GCF_000327345.1 Myotis davidii | reverse complement strand
ATAACTCAGTAGATCAGATGGAATTAATTGACACCTTCAGATCATTTCAACCCAAAGCTACAGAATATACATTCTTCTCAAGTACACACAGGACATTTTCAAAGATAAACCACATATTGGGACACTGGCAAAATCTCTCCAAATTCAAGAAAATTAAAATCATACCAAGCATCTTTTCAGATCACAATGGCATAAAATTAGAAATAAACTACAATAAAAACAATGAAAACAATCAAACTTTTGGAGGCTAAATATCATGATATTAAACAATGATTGGGTTACCAAAGAGATCAAAGAAGAAATAAAAAGCATCCTGGTAACAAATGACAATGAAAACACAACAATCCAAAATCTATGGGACACAGTGAAAGCAGTCTTGAGAGAGAAGTTTATAGCTCTAAAGGCCTACCTAAAAAAATAAGAAAAAATGATAATAAATTATCTAACCCTACAACCTAAAGAATTAGAAAGAGAACAACAAGAAAAGCCCATAGTACGCAGAAAGAAGGCAATAATAAAGATCAGAATGGAAATAAATGATATAGAGACAAAAAAACAAACAAAACAAAATATCAATAAAACCAAGAGCAGGTTCTTTGAAAGGATAAACAAGATTTATGAACCTCTAGCCAGGTGCACCAAGAAACAAAGAGAGAGGACCAAAATAAACAAAATCAGAAATGAAAGATGTGAAGTAACAACAGACCCCACAGAAATATAAAGGAAAAAAATACAGTGAACAACTCTACTCCAACAAACTGAACAACCTAGATAAAATGGACATATTCTTCGAAAAATACAAGCTTCCAAAACTCAATGAGAAAGAATAAAAAAAAAAAAAACCTGAATAGGCGGATAACTACCGATGAAATTGAAACAGTAATCAAAAATCTTCCAGCAAACAAAAGCCCTCATCCATATGGCTTGAAAGGGGAATTCTACCAAACATTCAGAAAATAAACCTATCCTCCTCAGACTATTCCAAAAAATTCAAGAGGAAGGCACACTTCCAAGCTCTTTCTATGAAGCCAGCATTACCCTAAGTCCAAAATACATAAAGACACCACAAAGAAAGAGAACTACAGGCCAATATCCCTGATGAACTTAGATGCTAAAATCCTCAACAAAATTCTAGCAAATAAGATCCAGCATTACATTGATATCTTTATCAATACAGCTCCTAAGGCAATGGAATCTAAGGAGAAAATAAACAAATGAGACTACATCAAAATAAAAAGCTTCTGTACAGCAAAAGAAACCATCAACAAAACAACAATGCATAGGAGAACATATTTGCCAATGTTATCACTGATAAGGGTTTAATTTCCAATCAACTTAACAAAAG
>NW_006290023.1:294636-303540 GCF_000327345.1 Myotis davidii | reverse complement strand
ATATATATATATATTTCCAGATGATTCTGTTGTACATTAATTACATCCAATTCCTGGAGTCAGAACCTTTTTATATGCTATTTCTTCTGGCTAGATTGTCCTTGTTTTTTACAGAACTTTACTGAAAGAAACATTCACTTATTTACCTGTTAACAACCAAATCTAGGTTTGGGATAGATGAAAGGAGGATTTGAGTTGAAATATTACCCGATAATATTTTTTTAGAAAATCTTAATTCATCTTACCACTTTTCAGCATCTCAAAAGCATCTTGAATATACTTTGTTTATAGTTTCCTATTTGTTTGCATTCATTTCTCCCTTTCTCTACTGGCTTTTCCTCTCTGCCTATCTGGATCTAACTATCACTGGGAAATAAATTGGCAATTGTCACAAAAGAGGTAAAAGTAAAGGAGAAGTCAGATGGATGGAAAAATTAGAGTTGTGGAAAAAGTGACCCTGCCCACCTAAGCCAGTTTAGCTCTGCTAATGTGAGAGATCAATGCAGCCCCTTTTCCACACATAAAATGACAGGAAAATTGCCAGGAAAGGGCATTACATCAGAAGTTCTGGGCTCTATTCCTACTTTAGTGGCAAAGGAGATACTGTGAGAAGATACAACCAAACTTAGGGCTGCCTTGGTGTAAAAACATATTTTTAAATCCCCTTTAATAAACAGTATAATGAGTGAAGATAAAATTATCTCACATTCCACCAAGAAGGCTTTTCCTATTAAAAATCATGAGTAAAGATGTTTTGAAATACTTACCTATCTTATCAATTCCAGATAAAACATTCACTGCAGCCATAACAATTTTTACCTTAGATTCTTTTTGAAATGTCTGCTGATGGTGCAAATGTTCTTCTTGGAAATGTGCTTACTTTTTTTTAGATCCTCACCAAATGAGATTTTTTAAATTGATTTTTAAAGAGAGAAGAAGGAAGAGAGAGAGAGAGACATGTGAGAGAGAAACATATCGGCTGCGAGAGAGAGAGAGAGAGAGAAACATTGGTATGAAGAGAAACATCAATCAATTGTCTACCATACACACCCAGACCGGGGACTGAACCCACAACCTAGGTATGTGCCCTGACCAGGACCCAAACCCACAACTTTTTTGGTGTACAAGACAATGTTCCAACCAATTGAGTCACCCAGCTAAGGTGCTGTGCTTACTTTTAAAATAATGCAAAATGAAACAATTTTCTATGTATGTAGAACATTTTATTTTTTAAATCCTTGCTTATGTATACAGGGTCTGTACAATGTCAAGAAATATATTTAATCAAACATCTCTGGGAGAACAGCTCAGTACCATTAGCTTCATTATACAGATAAGAACACTGAGATCTAAAAAGGTTAACCAGGGGTTGCAGAATGCTTCGTAAGAGCAGAGTACTCTAAAAATATTGTATGTTCAAGAAGAAAAGTGTGATCTCTTGTAGCAAAGAGATTAGGGGAAATAACCCAGAGGTAGGGAGAATTTATATTTTTATTTTGAAAGCTTTCATGGCAAATGTCAAATAACACATTGTTCTCCTGAACCATGTACAATTTTCTCATCCAGTATTTTGAGAAATTATGCTACTTTATCTCCAGAAATCAAGCATATTAGATGCATATTCATGGTTCTCTTCTGTGGAGTACAAAGTAGTAAGATAATTCTGGTCATGTTATTGCTATCAGCATCATACATAATCAGCACATTGTTGATGGTATCATAATCCATACACATGTAATAAGTTTCAGGAAAGTATCAACTCTGGTTTCTTTGTTTATCAAATATTTATTGAGTGGCAACTCTGAATCAGTCAATGTGCTATGCCTAGAGATACAATGGTAAATAAGATAGCTCTTACTCTCTAATACAAGCATGTCAAACTCATGACCCACAGGCCATATGTGGCCCACAACGAATATTTTTGTGGCCCAGCCAATATAACGGTATGTAAGAAACATCTTAATAAAAATTTCATAACTTAATTTTGACAATATCTTGTTATACATAATTATTAATAACGAACTACAAAGTTCGCTAATGACTGATTACTATAATCGGGTTGCATTCATTTCCCTTATGTGCCTTACATGCAGGCACACCATTTCTCTCCACTAATACTAGCAGCGAATATTTTAGCAGCTGATTACCACGTCATTAGTCTTGTACTGACTTGTTTGGTGTGCACAACAGGAAATATTTCTCTTTCGGAGAACAAGAAAAATAGGTTTATTTGCATTATGTTTATTAATTTGTACAGTCATTCAGTGTCTGGTAAGTTAATGTTCAAGAAAAAGTATTAATTTTTATTAAAATGTTCTATTATTTTTGTTAACAATTACTTATTTATATTCAGCATGTCTCTATTGAAATACTAGTAAACCTATGTTTCTATGAAAATTGAAGCTTTTGGTTTTTTGTGGCCCACATAAACTTAAACCTTGTTAAACCTTTGAGTTTGACATGTTGCAGTCTAGTAGCTTAGTATGTGGAAGAAAGAAAAACAAAATGGAATCAAATAATTAGGAGGCAAAATGATTAGTTAATTTAAAAATATGTACAAATTACCCTGAAAGCACAGAGAAAAGTAAAACATGCTTGGACTTGAAAAAAACAGCAAAAGAATTGGAGGCCGTGATATTTACACAGCATCTTAAAATAAAACAAGGAAACAAGGTGAAAGACATTCCGTGCTGATAGAGTCATACACGGAAGGACAGAGAAGTACATGAAGCATGTTCTGTAACCTGGATGTGTGGTGTACAGGTGGGAAATGAAGATGGAAGATAGAATAAAAAGCTATGTCATCAATGAGAAGCAAGTGGCGGTTCTAAAATAGGGAAAGGACGTGATCATGCTTCCGTTTTGGAAAGACAAATCTGTGTATAGAATGGACTGAAGGGGGAGGCACGGAAGGTAAATGGAGTCAGTTAGAAAATCCTGAGTCTGGGCAGAAGTGCAGGACAGAGATGATGAAGACCTGAACCTCCACAATGGCACTGGGGGTAGGAAGCAGTGAACAAATTTAAAAGATGATTCAGGGACTAACATTGGAGGAGGTGACTTGGGTACTACTACCTAAGTTAGGATTATAAGGGGGAAAAGCAGGTTTGAGAAAAGATAATGACTTGGGATTTTATGTGAAAATCATTTTCCTTCTGAGTAAACAGTGCACAGAAAATATAATTGAATCCTTTATTGATGGTCTTGCAATTATACCTTACAATTATCATCTTGAAATGAAGAGCTCTCCAATTCCATGAGTAATTTGTAAGTACGCGGGTTCAGTGGCATTTGTTTTTAAGTTTCCTCTTGCTTGCCTTGAGAGAGCAGCTTTTGTCTTTATCCCCAAACATACAGACCTATTTCTTCATTTTATAAAGCTGTTGGGAAGTCAGGATAGCAAAGTGGCATTTTATAGATCATAGCGAAGGGAAGTAACTTTATTAATTATCATTAAAATAACATACTTAAACTCTGAGTAATCACATAAGCAAGAATTGAGAATTTTTGGCAAATAATGAGCTCAAATTTAGGATAAAGTCACTTAAATTGCTTACTTGATTTACATTTTTAAATTAAATGGCACACATATCTAAAGATTTCTATCACTTAGAACCATTCAAAGTCTGCTCTAATTAATGGACTGTCATACTTACCTACCTGTTTATCTCAATTACCCTCACAGGTATGCGCTCATAAATAAGGATGCAAATGTGGTTTCTCTATTTATTCTTTAAAGGGAAATTCTCTTTTCTCAAAAATTCAAATTTGAATTTGTTGGACTGTCAAAAGGAGACCAGTTTCCCTTCTCAAACTACAGATCTGGGTTTCTCAGGTCATTATATTGTTCTTTTTCTTGGAGCAAACGGATGTAGGCATAATTAGACATTGATTAATTATTGTCATATTATTTACCTCCTGAAGAAAGCTGTCAAAAATAACATAAATCTAGAAATCTTTTTTTACTATACTTTGCATTGGTTTGTAAAACAAGATTTGTTTGTGAACAATATAACATGAATGAAATTTCAGTTATTGATCCTCACATACAGTCTGCAATTTTATATTATTGGTAAAATGGAAAATCCCCCTTATAATTAGGACAAAAAATAAAATTTATATTTCCATAATTTGAATACATGGCCTCCACTCTAATGCTAATACTTCTGCTTTGTTTTTTATTCTATTTGTTTACTTGTTTATTTTTCTTAAATGTTTTAGTATCTAATTATCTTCAGAAAAAAGGCTTCATATTATTTTTTATTATTTAAAGTATTACATATGTCTCCTTTTTTCCTGATTGACCCCCACCACCACCTCCCTAACCCCTCAGGACAAGCCCCCACTGCCCCAGTGTCTATGTCCATTGATTATGCTCATATGCATGCATATAAGTCCTTTAGTTGATCCCTAATAACACCCCTCCCCTGACTTCTCTCTGAGGTTGGACAGCCTATTCAGTGTTACCTTGTCTCTGGATCTATTTCTGTTCATCAGTTTATGTTGTTCATTATATCCCACATATGAGTGAGATCATATGATATTTGTCTTTCTCTGACTGGCTTATTTCACTTAGAATAATGCTCTCCAGTTCCATCCATGCTGTTGCAAATGGTAAAAGTTCCTTCTTTTTTATAACAGCATAGTATAGAGTTCTTTCTTTTTTGTAGCGGAGTAGTACTCCATTGTGTGGATATACCATAGTTTTGTAATCCACTCATCTGCTGATGGTCATTTAGGCTGTTTCCAAATTTTAGCTATTGTAAATTACACTGCTATGAACATAGGGGTGCATATGTGCTATCTGATTGGTGTTTCTGGTTTCTTGGGATATATTCCTAGAAATGGAATGGCTGGGTCCATTTTTAACTTTTTGAGGAAACTCCATACTGTCTTCCATAGTGGCTGCACCAGTCTGCATTCCCACCAGCATGCATGAGAGTTCCCTTTTCTCCACATCCTCTCCAGCACTTTTCATTTGTTTATTTGTTGATGATAGCCATTCTGACAGGTGTGAGATGGTACCTCATTGTTGTTTTGATTTGTATCTCTTGCATAATTAGTGACTTTGAGCATGTTTTCATATGTCTCTCGGCCTTCTCTATGTCCTCTTTCAAAAAGTGTCTATTTAGGTCCTTTGCCTATTTTTTTTATTGGATTGTTTACCTTCTTTTGTTGAGTTGTATGAGTTCCCTGTAGATTTTGGAAATTAAACCCTTATCTGAAATAGCATTGGCAAATATGTTCTCCCATGCAGTGGGCTTTGCATAATGGCTTGGGTCGATTTCTGGGTTCTATGCCTGCTCCATTTGTCAATATGTTTGTTCTTGTGCCAGTGCCAGGCAGTTTTGAGAACAGTGGCTTGGTAATATAGCTTGATGTCTGGTATTGGGATCCCTCCAACTTTGTTCTTCTTTCTCAGGATTGCTGTGACTAATCAGGGTCTTTTTTTATTCCAGATTTTTTGAGAGTTTGTTCTAGGTCTGTGAAATATGCCATTGGTATTTTAATAGGGATTTCATTGAACCTACAAATTGCTTTGAGTAGTATGGACATTTTAATGATGTTGAATTTACCAATACATGAACATGGTATGTTCTCCATTTCTTTATGTCTTTCTATCTCTTTTTTCAATATACTGTAGTTTTCTGAAAACAGGTCTTTTACCTCTTTAGTTAAGTTTTTTCCTAGGTATCTTAATTTTTTTTTTGCAATGGTAAATGGGATTGTGTTTTTAGTTTCTCTTTCTGTGAATACATTATTTGTGTATAAAAAACCATAGATTTCTTGGTGTTAATTTTGTATCCTGCTACATTGCCGAATTCATTTATTAAGTCTAGTAGTTTTTTGATGGAGTCTTTGAGGTTTTCTAAGTACAATATCATGTCATCTGCAAGTAATGACAGTTTTACTTCTTCTTTTCCAATTTGGATACCTTTTATTTCTTCTTCTTGTCTGATCACTATGACTAGTACTTCCAGTACTATGTCGAGCAGGAGTGGTGAAAGTGGGCATCCCTGTCTTGTTCCTATTCTTAGGGGAAATTGTTTTAGTTTTTGCCCATTGAGTATCATGTTGGCTGTAGGTTTGTCATATAAGGCTTTTATTATGTTGAGGTATGATTCCTCTATTCCTACTTTGCTGAGAGTTTTTATCAAGAAAGAGAGTTGGAGTATATAATTTTTTAGAGTAAAATTTCCTTTTAGATATGTCCTCCAAAAGGTAATTGATTCATATTTCCTAATTCCAAGCAAAACATTAATTCATTTAGTAACTTAAATCACACTGTGAATTCATCAGAAAGTTATTTTGTTTAAAAATATATATATATTCCATGGAAGCATTATTGAGGGTTTTTTTGGCCAAAATTGTTTCAGTCTTGCCCAATGGGGTAAAACTTTGGAAATTCAATCCCATATTTGTTCATGAACCCAAGAGGCCATACTCTTGTTTTTTCTTTAAGAAAATTTTTCCTTCAGAAGTTGCTTTTGATAGTTATTATCATCACCAGCTTTTTTCTGTGATTTGCCCATCTTTCTCAACTGCAGAGAGCAACAAATGCATTTTAGGCAAATTGATATTTCTAGCTAATTAAGCTCTTGCTATTAATAAGAAGCATCAATCAGATGCTCAAACCTCAAAGGGAAGGTAGGGGAGGGGAGGGGTGAGGGAGAGAGATCAAGTAAAAAACTTGTATGCATGCATGTAAACATAACCAATGGACACAGACACTGGAGGGGTAAAGGCATGAGTAGGGGGAGGGGTGGCAATGGGGGGGATAAGGACACATATGTAATACCTTAATCAATAAATAAATAATAAAAAATAATGATTAATGGTGACAAAGGGGTGAATATATGGTCCTTAAGGTGCTCCCCAAGGCCAGAAGAACAATGCATAAACACAATGAGAATTTCAACAATACAAGTAAGTACCAAATAGAAATCAGTGAGATGAAATATATTGTAACTGAACTGAAAAATTCCATAGAGGGGTTCAAGAGCAGACTAGATGAAAGTTCAGCAAACTTTAAAATAAGACAAAAAGTAATAAGTTAAAGACAAGGAGAACATCTTAAAAGAGAAAAACAACAACAGCAACAACTGGTTATATACAAGGAAATCTCCATAAGACTCTTGACTGATTTTTCTTTTTTCAGTAGAAACTTTGGATGTCACACAGAGAAACATCAATCAGACCATCAAACCTCAGAGGGAAGGTAGGGGAGGGTGTGGGTAAGGGGGAGAGATCAACCAAAGGACTTATATGCAACCAAATAGGCCTAACCAATGGACACAGACAACAGGGGGGTGAGGGCATGAGTAGGTAATGTGGGGATAAGGACACATATGTAATAACCTAATCAATAAAGAAATTAAAAATATATAAAAATAAAAAATTAATGATTAATAATTTTTCAACATAGATTTCATTATTGAATGTGACTTAAATATGCCTTTTAAAAATAGCTGGTCTCATTTCAAATGAAGTATCACTACAGACCACCACAATGGTTGTGACTATGAATTCAACAAGTATAAATGCGTTAACCTTTTCAAAAGAAATCATTATTTGGTTCACTATTACATTAATCACATTTACTAGTATATGTTTAAGTAATAGCATGGTAAAGGATTTAGCCCACAAGTTTTATTTTTTAAATACATGCAAAATAATTTTAATATTTTTAGTTAGGTATTTGAGTTTGGAGGAAGAAGTAACTGGAGTGTTCTTAATAAGCATCAATTAAAGAAGGAATTATCTTTCCTGGAAAAGTGGAGTGTAGTAAAAGGAAATAGTTATCCTCATTGCAAACTATTCCTAGAAATTTTTTACTTGAGTATTTTGGTCAGTGGAATTAAGGGGGAGAAAGTAATGTATCAGGACTTAGTATCAGGAATTCAGGGGAAGAAAGAAATGTATCAGGAGAAATAGGAGATTAGTTATTTCATCTTGATATGGAGTCATTTTATAGCCATTTAAGTCACTAGACACAGAAGTGCTCTGCAGTCCGCATCTTTGTTTTCTGGCACAAGGCAGAACCTAGTGTTCAAGTGGAGGAGGGGGTGTCTGGAATGCCCTAAACAAAAAGAACTCATTTATGGCTCAGAGTTTACATAACGCATATAACCGTCCATGGGTCTCTTCATTCTAACTGAGCTGAGACATGTACTGAAATTGCTTGACATCTATTATCTCTCACAAAATATTAAAATCATTAACAATTTGGGATTAAAACTGCCATCTCAAAAATATCATTTGGATTCTGTAAACATAAAAATATATCTAGCTAGAAAAAACCAAGATGGCAGCATAGGTAAAAACCGGAAATTGCTGCCTCCCACCACAAATTCAAAAATACAACTAATAGACAAAACGGACATCATCCAGAACTACAGGAAGGCTGGCTGAGTGGAAATTCTACAACTAGAAGGAAAGAGAAAAGCACACTGAGACTCAGAGGAACTGCAGAGGTGGAGTGCAGAGGTATGGGGGTGCACGCGGGAAGGGCTGGCAACTGAGGACTCGGCTATATTTTTGAATCAGGAGGGAGTCACAAGCAACTGCTCTGAACTCCAGTTCTGGGAAGTCTCTGGGGACCTGGACTCGTGAAGGGAGAGATTGGATGGTCTGGCAGCTGGCAGAACTCGGAATTGACCTATGAACCAGGAGGTCACGGTTCAATTCCTGGTCAGGGCACATGTCCCGATTGCAGGCTCCATCCCCAGTGTGGGGTGTGCAGGAGGCACCTGGTCAATGGTTCTCTCTCATCATTGACATTTGTATCTCTCTCTCCCTCTCCCTTCCTCTCTGAAGTCAACAAAAAAAATATTTTTGAAAAAGTTCACATTTTCTTTAAAAAGCCTATTGTGATAGCGATAATATGTGTCCCAACACATACAA
>NW_006290023.1:290878-293729 GCF_000327345.1 Myotis davidii | reverse complement strand
TAAGAAATATTCAAAGCGATGAATAACAAAGACTTACAATCAAGATTACTCTACCCAGCAAAGCTATCATTTAGAATTGAAAGCCAGATATAGAGCTTCACAGATAAGAAAAAGCTAAAGGAGTTCATCACCACCAAGCCAGTATTCTATGAAATGCTGAAAGGTATCCTTTAAGAAGAGGAAGAAGATGAAAAAGGTAAAGATACAAATTATTAACAACAAATACACATCTATCAACAAGTGAATCTAAAAATCAAGTGAATAAATAATCTGATAAACAGAATGGTGATTATAATAGAATCAGGAGTATAGAAAGGGAGTGGACTGACTATTCTCTGTGTTAAATTGGCTTCCCTGAAAATATGGATACATGGGATGTTGATTGCAATCAATGAGGTATTAATTGCAAAACATCATTTGGAGAGTGCTCCTAGTAGATACACCTGTAAAAAAGTGAAGAATGCAGTTGAGAACAGAGGAATTTACCCTCCAAAAAACTGTCTCAATTGCAGTTTCAACCAACCCTTTAAGGAGCTCTTGGACTAAGATGATCCCTCAGAGTTATACCAAATTGAATTATGAAGGCTGGATATTTTATTCTCATATCATCCAGTCATTGGCCACAAGCCACCCTTTAAAGGAGGTGGTTCCTTGGTCAAGGTAGCTTTTTTTGACAGAGGGCAGTTTTCAGTGGGAAATACAATGTGAGCTTACAGCAGTCAATATGCCCAGCAGCTGGGGGATGGATGTGTTAATTCTGAAGAGAGAATCTGAGAGGGAACCAAAGTGTGAGGCAAGAACAGGGGAGTATCCATTGGTATGAGGTTGTCTTTAACTCCCAAGTTACTTTTAAGATTAGGCTTCCCCCACTAACAGAGTGGATGTTGCTATTATTTTCTGACACCAAGTCTATATTTGTATTCTATGATCAATAAACTAAGTTGTGCAAGGGGTTCCCTAGATAGAAAATGATGTTTTATAATACAATGAACTCTTAAGCTGAGGCTGTTGTTAGAGCTACAAGAGTACTAGCAACCCAATGAGTTCTAGGCTTTTAAATTCAGATATTCAGAAGGAAATTATATTTTTAACTAAAATAATCCTTATAATGAGGTAGGGATGTTGGTCTTTATGGAATTTTGACACACATGGAAGCAAAAAGCCTTCTGAATAATCATAATTTTTCAAACCCTTGATTTCTCAAGTAATTAAAGATGAGACTTCATACTTTCAATGTAGTACACAGCCTAAATTTTAATATATCACACTGTACTTCTAGAAGGGAATTTTGTGAAAAGAACAAAGCTATTCATTTTAGAACAGGTAATTTAGCATGATGCTATTTCATTTAAAATATTCAGACTCAACCTTCTACCAAAAATAACTTGTATTGAATTCAAAACACATTCCACTGGGCCAAAAATTATATCCTCTAATTATCTGGTCTAAATTTATGATGGTCTTAGTCCAGTCTCTAATCTGTTTAGACATACTATTTTTTGAATCATTTTGTTTGCAACATATATTCAAAGTTGTTATTTTGAGACTCCTTGACATCATTTTGAAATTCAATTTCTATCCCTGAACAAATCAATTTCTTGAATCCTGAGCTCTTTGGCCAGTTTAAAGCTAGATGACTTTGGAATTATAACTCAGACGGTTGAAGGCTATGGGGCATGGCTGGATAAGCATCAAGCATACAAGTCATAAAAATTAACTTCATGTAAAAAGCATGATAATTCAATTACTTTAATGGGCAATTGTATTAAGACTGTTTCTAATCCCATGAAAAAGAGAAAAAAGTGTATTACCCACTCAATTTGGGGGACAAGTAGTATTGTTTATGAGAGTATTGTTAAACCGCCTTAACAGAAGCAAACAGATTTCTCTCAGACTGTGTGTACAAACATGCAGGGAAACTCTGTAATAAATGTGTTTATTAGAGCTAAAAGGCAAATTAGAGGTTTAAATCATGTCCCTCTCCATGACTGAAATGTAATGCTGGAGGTGGTGGAAACACGTAGGAAAGATTAGATGGTTTGGAAATTATCCTTCTCAGTTTAATTGAAAATACTAATAAAGAACGGGTCCTTTTGTCTTTCCCTTTGAGCTTTTAAAAGGCAGGATGTCATAACAATGCTTAATACTTAAATAACACCTTTCTTCTTCAAAGAGTTTTAAATACAGTAACTACCCAGTAAGACAGCCTTTTACTTCAAACCTTTTACTTCATTGAATGACACATGTTAAAGTACAGTCATAGTGGAAAAGATGGAGAAAATAATTGATCTGAAATCACCCTGTGATATAAGATTGTATAGTAACTGGTTAAAATCCTGAGCCCCTTTATATTTTTAAATATCTACTATTTTTATTGCAAAAGGAATATGTTTGTACAAAAAAACTTAGAAAATGTGAGCAAGGAAAAAAACAGTACAATGAATTGCTAATTCACTTTATACATTGTGATGGTGGCCTCATAACCTTTAACATTTTGTTGTTTTTAGAGTGCAATGAGTCCTTTGCTTCATTCCCTCAAAGTGTTGTTTAATTTAATAATATTCTAAGAAAAAAATTACTTTTTATAAGAACATTCTTCACTTCTTTTTTAAAGTAGCTTTAGTATTTTCGGTATTATAAAGAACATATAGCCACAGTCATGTAGGAGATGCAAGCAATATCTACACTAATAAAAGAGAAACATGGTAATTGGCGTACGACCGCTACCCTTCCCATTGGCTAATCAGCAAGATATGCAAATTAACTGGCAGCCAAGATGGCGGCTGGCAGCCAGGCAGCTGATGCGAACAGGGAGGCTTGCTTGCTTCAGTGACGGAGGACTCCAACGTTC
>NW_006290023.1:285292-289721 GCF_000327345.1 Myotis davidii | reverse complement strand
TATGACACACATTGACCACCAGGAGGCAGACGCAGGAGCTACCAAGCAGCAATGACTTGGCAGCAGTGGTTCTTGGGTGACACACCCCAAAACCAGAGAGGAGGGAGCCTGATTCCTTGCCAGGCCACGCTATTCCACTTTCAGCCATGGGAATGTTATTGCTGGGGTACTGTTGGCCCCAAATCTGGTTTACTGCACACTTGCATTTGCATTCCACACCCTGTACAACAGCAACTTTTCAGTGCCCTCTGCCATTCCAAGGGACCTCACCTGCTAGAGGGACTCCTCACTCTGTCACAGCGCTACCCCAGGTGCAGCCGTCCAGGGAGCGACCACAGTAGACTGGTTCCAGTAGGCTGGCCCCTCTTGCCCAGTCCCACCCCCCTGGCCACCTTCTAATTAATTTCCTTTCAATGTGCATGAATCTGTGCACCAGGTCACTAGTAAAATTATAAGAAATGAAGTAAAAATAACCTGAAAATTCCACCACTATGGTAAACATCTTTTTAGACAGCTGTGTATATATATATTTCCTTGTTTGTTTGGTTTTTGTTTTTTTAATAATTCTTTATTGTTGAAAGTAGTACATATGTTCCTTTTGTCCCCATTAACCCCTTCCAGCCCACCCCCACACAGCCCCACCCCTGCCCCAGGCTTTCTGCACCCTATTGTCTGTGTCCATGGGTTATGAATATATGCATACAAGGTCTTTGGTTGATTACCTCCCATCCATCCACCCTCCCCCACCTTCCCTCTGAGATTTCGCACTCTGTTCCATGCTTGCATGTCTCTGGATTACTTTGTTTCTTAGATTCCACATATGAGTGCGATCATGTGATACTTGACTTCCTCTGACTGACTTATTTCACTTAGCATGATACTTGCCAGGTCCCTCCATGCTGTTTCAAAAGGTAAGAGGTTCTTTTCTTTTTTACTGCTGCATGGTATTCCATGATAGAAATTTACCACACATTTTTTATCCACTCATCTACTGATGGGCACTTGGGCTGTTTCCAGATCTTAGCTATTGTAAATTGTGTTTCTATGAACATAGGGGTGCATACATTCTTTCTAATTGGTGCTTCAGGTTTCTTAGGATATATTCCTAGAATTGGGATCACTGGGTCAAATGACATTTCCATATTTAATTTTTTGAGGAAACTCCATACTGTTTTCCATAATGGTTGCACCAGTCTGCATTCCTACCAGCAGTGTACTAGGGTTCCCTTTTCTTCACATCCTCGCCAGTACTTAGCTGTATATTTTCGTATATACACACATACATATATGCCTTTTAGAAATGTGACATTACTATAAATGACACTTTTAACTTAGGGATGAAAAGGCCAGATAGAATATATGTTTGTTCTCTATATCGGTCAAATAAACAACCAAGTAATGGCCAGTTCTTTAGTTAGTTTTCTGTTGCACTAACATAAGTTAGCAGGAGCATACAGGCACATATTCATTGATGAGGCTAGGTTTTGCATTCTACTGCAGAAACCCAAAAAGAGAGGATAAGAAATGAAAGGAGGGAGAAAGATAAGGAAGAGGGAGGGAAGGAGGGGAGGAGGGGGGGAGGGAGGGGAAAGTAGCCAAAATACATTAGGGCTTCATTCTTCTCTAGTTACAAGAAATCTAGAAGGAGAAAACCCCTGGATGGCCAGTGGCTCCATGATGCAATCAGGACCAAATCTCCCTATATCTTTCTATCCAACCATTCTGGTGTGCTCATCAATCCTATTGTGGTCCCAAGATGGTCACTTCACCACCCAACATTGTTTATTGAGAGAAAGAAGGGGAAGGTCAAAGGGAAAAGTGCAAAAATGTTCAAACTATTTAAATCTCCTCTTTTTAATGGTTTTCCTGGAAGTCCCACCCAATAATTTTCATTCACATCTCAGAAATGGGTAACATGATTGCCCGTTTCTGTAAGGAAAACTGAAAAATACAGGTTTTTGTTTTGTTTTTATAACTTGTAAGTAAGAAGGGGAGAATGCACACTAGGTAGACAATTATCTCTGCCACAATAGCAAATATAAGGTATTTCTTATATGTAGGTGTACATATATGTAACATAACCAAGAAACTTGATCTAAGAGTGGAAAATATAAAATGAATAAAACTTTAAATAGGTAGAGAAGTTTCAATCTACAAGAGATTGATTTAAGAATAAAGTCTATAACAACTCTCAACAAAATAGAATTTCTTCATTTTCAATTCAAGTTAACAAGTATCTAAGACATGGAGGAAAAAACCCAGGATGGATAGAAATAGCCCCTGCCCTTGAGCATCTCAGCCTAGTGACACAGACGTTTAAAGAAATAATTTTAATGTTATAAAAATTCCTATTGCATTAAGAAATGCATAAAGAACTATAGAAGGAGTGGGATGGCTTTGAGAATAAATAAATATAAAGGTGTCTACATGTGCTCTAGGCTTAACACATAAGTAAAAGTGCACCAGGGGAATTTTGAAATAAGCGAAGGACTTTTCAAAATAATGGAGCAGTAGAGTGAAATGTATAGCAGGTGCTGACTGGTCCCTTTAAAACATTGTGCAGGAGTTACATGTATATAGCCCATGTTTCTGAGTTTGGTTTATGAATCATATGCATCACAAACATGATACTCACCACCTTCTAATTCTGATTCAGTTAAATTGGTGTTTCTAAAAAAGCTTGTCAGAATTCTTAAACACATCAAAGTTTGAGAATCCCAGGTCTAGCCTGTCAAGAAAAACTAGGTCTAAAGACTATCCAACACTCTATCAATATACCTTCTTGAATTCCTGTATTTTACCAGGTTTGCTATTTTTCTATACAGATAGTCTAACTATATTTATGAGTGATATTTATTTTTTACTCCTTCTTGGAGAGTCCCTCACTGAGGTCCTGAGTCTGACCCTATTGCAGAAGCAACTTAGGCAGAACAATGCAAAGACATTGTAACCCTGGCTCTCAGATTTTAGCCTTTTTGTATGTGTGTGTGTGAAAAATCCCTTTGGTAATCTAGTGAAGCTATAGACCTCACTTCTAAAAATAAAGTTTTTAAATGCATAAAAGAAAATACATAAAGCAAAGTAAACCAATTTTATTCAAATCAAGTTATCAACATATTTTAAAAGGAAGTAAATTTGTACTACTATTATGTGGTTCTTAATGCACTAAATAACAAGCAAATCTATAAATTATAGGCAGAGATATATTAACATGAAGGTTATTATGCTTAGCTTGAATAAGAGAATCAAGAAAGTAACATACATGTCCTATCAAACATGACGTATATGTATTTTTTTCTTCCAACTTAATGGACCTCCTGAAATCATATGGGTCTCTGTGGACCCCACATTAAGAAGCCCTATTTGGAGATTATTTAGTTGAGTAGTCCTCAAACCAAGCAGTATTGCCTTCTGTAGTGCATTTGATAAAAGTGAGGGAGCAATTTGAGTTATCATAATAATTGGGGGAATGCTTATAATCATTAGAGGGCAGGAGTGCTAGGAATGCTGAATGGCCTGAAATATGCTGGTGAAGTCCCATACAGCAAAGCATTGTGCTGTTCTGCATAACTCTCTAATGTCCTGCCATATTTGCATGTAGGTAAAACTCCTCTCTACAATCACCTTTCCATATAAACACAAAAATACTTGCTGAATTTTTCAGAACTGCCATTATGATGCAAATTAAGGAATAACTGTAATTTGTTTTGTTTAAAACTTTACTGATGGTTGTTCACTATTTTGAAAAATTGTGTCACCAATAGCAAGGCCATTAAAAAATCTGAGTCTCAAATAAGACACCTGTACCTTATAGCTATTATATTCATGGTGATTTTATATATGGACATGCATATGTAGGTATCTATATACATACATATCTACCTATATAAAAACCCTGGGTGGAACATCATGTCCAGAAGTACAACCAAGCGGAAGGAAGTCAGTCCTGCAGGGGTCGTCTTGGAAACGGCTGCGCACTCCCCAAGCTGTTTCCCCGGAGGGCAGGTTTCAGGCAGGAACCCGTCCTCAGGGCAAGGTTTCAGGCAGGAACTTGCCCTCGGAGCAGAGCTTGGAAGTACTGAGTCCGGCCTTCAAAGCAGACCCTGACAGTAGGGAGGAGGCAGCCCCATTCTTCACAGAATCTGCTGTTAGATAGATTGCTGTCAGTGGCCTGCCAGCCAGGAACCCCATTCACCTGTACCCCGGACCCTGACAGGAGAGAGGAGGGAGCCCCATTCCTCACGGAATCCACAGGTGGCCAGCTTGCTGTTAGGGGCCTGCCAGCTAGGAATCCTATTCACCTGCATATCTGTATAGTTTTAATACATTATAATAGAGGTCATGGTGGTACTGTTTTACCCACAGTATTGCTGCAAATTTACTTCTAGGTGGAATAACCTTTCATTCCTAATATAAATTACTGATTCCA
>NW_006290023.1:283299-284284 GCF_000327345.1 Myotis davidii | reverse complement strand
GTTTATTAATAAATTTATATATTATTTTTATGTACATTTAACTAATTTCCTTTCATCTCTCACACTTCTATTATAGAGAAAGGGCAAATAGCAATATTAAAATATCTCCACTAATTCCCCTGTAATGTGCATGAATTTCATGCACCGGGCTACTAGTATATATATAAACAGGGAATATGCTAATTAGCCAAGCGTCATGACCGCTCAGGAGGAGGCTGCATCACAACTGCTCAGGAGGAGCTGCACACGCAGATGGGCAGGAGGAGACTGTGTGCAGCCCCCACCCCAGCAGCAGCAGGGAGGCTGGGCCTAAGGAAGGTACATAGTGGAGACACAACACACAGGAGCGCCTGCCCCCACCCCAGTGGATACAGCACAGCATCCAGGGGCATGTTCCGAGTGGCCGCTGCATGGCTCTGAGCATGCCCACACCCCAGCTGACACAACGTGTTGGCTGTGGCTACGCAGGTCAGGCATGGGTCAGGGCCCCCAACGAGGTGCCTCCTCACATGGTGGGAGGTGGGGTGCATCCTTGCACAATTTCAATCACATGCAGGGCCTCTAGTCTATCCTATCTAATAAAAGAGAAACATGGTAATTAGTCGTACATCCGCTACCCTTCCCATTGGCTAATCAGGGCGATATGCAAATTAACTGCCAGCCAAGATGGTGGCCAGCAGCCAGGCAGCTTGAAGCTAACATAAGGCTTGCTTGCTTCAGTGATGGAGGACTCCAACGTTCCCCGCCTGACTTGCCTGCCTCTCAGCTGCAACTCTAAGCAACTATGTTGCGAATAAAGAAGCTAAAAATACCCCAGAAACCTGCTTTACTCAGTGGAGCTTCAGCCAGCCGGACTGCAACATGGTATCAAATACAGAAGGTAAACAAAGGCCAGAAACCTGTTTTCAGCAGCCGAGTCCTCAGAGCTAAAGCTGACCCAGAATAAAAAAGAAAAAAAAAGAAAAAAAGGAGCGGTTGGGAGCTT
>NW_006290023.1:281332-282323 GCF_000327345.1 Myotis davidii | reverse complement strand
GATAAGTGAGGACAGGGTGGCAGGAGCACGGCAAGGCCAGGCCTGCCCCATGTAGGCACAGACTTGCCACATGCTTGCCTCCGGAGTCCCCCAGTCCCCTCAGCCCCCTAGCCACCCAGGGCCGGCCCAAAGTAACCAGGGCCAGCCAAGGCTTGCACTGCCGGCAGTGGCAACAGCAGAGGTGTGATGGGGTGTCACCTTAAACTGAGCACCAGGTTGCCTCCCACCCCTGAGGGCTCCCAGACTGCAAGAGGGCACCGGCCAGGCTGAGGGACCCCCGCTCCCCCCGCCCAAGTGCACAAATTTTTGTGCACCGGGCCTCTAGTATATATATAAAGCCAGTGTCTGTGATGACCAGGATGACCAAACGACTAGTCACCATGAGTGGGGGTAGTGGCAGGATGGGACTGAGGACTGTTGAACGGCGGCAGTCTGCAAGTGGCAGTGAGCATCCAGCTGCAAGTGGCAGCGAGCTTTGCAGAGCAGTTGCGGGGCTGGGGAGCTTCGCAGAGCATTGCGGAGTGGTGGAGGCCGGCATCGCGGGGTGTCAAGGGGCGTCTTGGGGCATCGCAGGGCATCGGACATGGCCCTGACTGCAGGCTAGGCCTAGGGACCCTACTCGCACACGATTTCATGTGCTGGGCCTATAGTATCTATTATATTTAGCCTTTTTTTATTAAGATGCCAAATATAAAGAAAAATATAAAATAGTAGTAAATAAGATAAATGATAAAATGTAAAATAAAAATATAAAGTAAAAATAGGGGAACCAAGATGGCGGCATAGGTTAACCCCGGAGTTTGCTGCCTTGAACAACCACTTCAAAAGTGAAACTAAAAGACGGAACGGACACCACCCAGAACCACAGGAATGCTGGCTGAGTGGAAATCCTACAACTAGGAGGAAAGAGAAATGGATACCGAGACTAAGAGGAGGCGCAGTGCTGAAGTCAAATACTGAGGGGCGGAGTGCATGCAGAGCGGGCTGTGGC
>NW_006290023.1:276919-280030 GCF_000327345.1 Myotis davidii | reverse complement strand
TAAGGGCAGAGGGTGGGGTGGGAACCGGGTGGAGGGGAGTTATGGGGGAAAAAGAGGAACAAATGTAATAATCTGAACAATAAAGATTTAATTTAAAAATAAAACAAAAAATATATAAAGTAAAAATACTAATAATATTCAATTAAATAGTGTTTATTTCTCTTGAATCCAAACTTAAATTTATGAATAGGTATAAGTATGTGACTACTTCATTATGTCTTCTACTGTGGTCATGTTCAAGTATTTATTTACATATCAAAATGTACATTTTTTTATAACTTACTTTTCTTTTAGAAAATGTTATCTTTATTGTTCAAACTATTACATATGTCCCCCTCCCTCTCCCTTATGGTTATGGTACTGTATTGACTGCTTAGAAATTTTACATACTGTTGTTATATTATCGATGTATCTTATTTCATGAAATAAAGAAGGCATTACAAAATATTTATTACAAAAAGATATATCTGGGTCTGATATGATTTAAAAACCATTTGATTCAGTCTAAAATTTTCACAAACTTTCATTAAAAGAGCTATTAAAATACATGCTTCAGTCTACAAGAAGAGTGAACCTAGAGAGAAAATGTAAGATATATGAATCAACAAGGAGAACAGATACAGCTAATGTTAGTCAACATAAATGACTGAATATAAATTAATGCATGGCTATATTAACGTTTCATTAAGAAATACAGTAAAATTTTAGATGTGACAAAAACAGTAAGAAAATGAGAGCACTGATGAAACAGGGGAATCCTATCTAATAATAGACAAACATGGTAATTGACCATACCTTTGATACACCTCCCATTGGCTAATCAGTGCAATATGCAAATTAACCACCAACAAAGATGGCAGTTAATTTGCATATACCAGCTGGGAGTGAAGACTGAAGACAAAATGGAAGTGAAGCGCTACAGAAGGGAGCAAAGTAGAGGCAGCGGAGACAGGAACGGAGCCAAGATTGCAGAGGCGGGAGGCGGGAGGGCAAACCCAGCCAGAATGGCTGGGAGCGGAAGGGGAAACCCAGCAGGAGCAGCTGGGAGCAGGAGCGAAGCCCGCCTCAGCGGGTTTCGCTCCCTTCTCTGCTTCGCTCCAGTCACAGGAAGCCCTATTCTTGCAGGAATCTTCCTGCAAGAGGCCTCTAGTTGTATATATTAATGAGTAATGTATGCCAAAATAGGTATTGTGCTCAGCAAGAGGATAGACATATAAATACAAATAAATAAATCTATTTTAAAAAGAGAAAAATCATCTATAATTTCCATGTCATCAGAGAAAATTATGGATCACATAGAAAATATCAGTTAATCCATTAAAAAGCAAGAAGTGGGGAGAAAGCAAAGAAAAAACATGATCAAAAGAAAATACAATTGAGTGTGTAAAAATATGTTTAAACAGGTAAAGAATCACAATAAATATAAAAAGTTGATATTCACCTGTAAAATGATAGCGATTATCAAAATGGTTTAAAAGATAAATAAAATTTAACTCTATACTCTATATTGCTTATAAATTGCACACCTAAAACATAACTGCAAGAAGGCTAAAATAAAGGAATATAAAAATAATATAAGCTAGCCCTGACTGGTTTGGCTCAGTGGATAGAGCATTGGCCTGCGAACTGAAAGGTCCCAGGTTCGATTCTGGTCAAGGGCATATACCTTGGTTGCAGGCACATCCCCAGTATGGGGTTCGCAGCAGGCAGCTGATCAATGTTTCTCTCTCATTGATGTTTCTAACTCTCTATCCCTCTCCCTTCGTCTCTGTAAAAAAAATCAATAAAATATATTTTTAAAAAATAATAATATAAGCTAAATCAGATAAATAGGAAAAAAGTTAGAACAAAAAGTAAAATAAGACAAAGAGAGATATTGAACAATACTAAGAAAAAAATAATCCATTAAGAAAATACAGCAATCTTCAAAACATATTACTTAAAAATCTACCCTCAAAATATGTAGAGCAATATTTTACAGAATTACTAGGAGAAATGGACAAACTGACTACCTCAAATTTTAAATTAAGAGCTCAAATTACATGTAATTAATAAGAATATTGAAGAGTTGAACAACAAAATTAACCAATTCCATCCAATAGCTACAAGTAGAAAAAATACTTTCTATTCTTTTCAAGTGCACATTGTTAAAAAATGACCACATATTTCCATCACTAAAGAGAGTTCAACAACTTCAAAGAATAGCTATCACATAAAACATGTTCTCTGCCCAGGATAACAAAAGATTATAATTCAAGAACAAAATGTGAATTTAAAATGTTTGGAAAGAACACCAAAAATGAACTCCTAAATAAATCTATAGATTATAGAAAAAATCATAATATAGATTAAAACACTTATAGGACTGAATAGCAATGAACGCACTACATTTAAGGCCCTCAGAAATACTTGTTGAATGAGTAAACTAGCCTCTAGAGCAGTGGTTCTCAATGTTGGCTGCACAGTAGAATCACCTGGGAGTCTTATTAAAATCCTGATTTCTGGGCTTCCTCCTCTGGAAATTCTGTTTCTTTGTTACTAATGTTGTGGCCCCTCATCCTCCGGAATGAGGCCCAGAAATCAGGATTTTAAAAAGATTCCCAGGTGATTCTAATGTGCAGCCAAGGTTGAGAACCACTGCTCTAGAGCTTTTGACTTTCAGGCTGATAGTGTTCAATTGTAATTACAAGGAATGCTAACATTAAGTATTTGAAAAGCAATATCTACACTAATAAAAGAGAAAAATGGTAATTGGCGTATGCCGCTACCCTTTTCATTGGCTAATCAGGGCTATATGCAAATTAACTGCCAACTCAGATGGCAGTTAACTGCCACAAAGATGGCGGTTAATTTGCATATGTAGGCACAATGCAGGGAGGCGAGGGAAAGCGCAGGAAGAAGCCCCCTGCCACTGACAGTGATCGGAAAAACCCAGGGGGAAGCTAAGAGCTGGGGGGCAGAGCAAAGGCGGCCCTGGAGGCGGAATCAGGCGCCTTTGCTACCCTGGCCAGTGATAGCAGGGAGTAGGAGTGGAGCCAGCGATGGGAGCTGGGCACGGTAGAAGCTGGCAGTCCCGGGAGCTAGGGGTCCCTTGCCTGGACCTAAAGCGGA
>NW_006290023.1:274377-276520 GCF_000327345.1 Myotis davidii | reverse complement strand
GAGGGGCATCGGGCGTGGGGTGGGGGCAGAACCAGTGATGGGGGGAAATGAGGGTCCCCTGCCCAGGCCTGACGCCTCTGGTAGAGGCATCAGGCCTGGGCAAGGGGCCGATCCTGCAATTGGAGGGTGATGGGGGTCAACGCCTGAGGGCTCCCAGTATGTGAGAGGGGGCAGGCTGGGCTGAGGGACACCCCCCCCCCCCACACACACACACCCAGTGCACGAATTTCGTGCACCGGGCCCCTAGTATAAAAATAAAGAACCAGGTAAACTCTAAATAAAGATAATAATTTTCAACCTGTCAGGCTAAAACTTCAAAAGATACGTAGGACATCTAACAGAAGAAATGTTTTAAGACCTCACTATGAAGGGAATTATTCCTATCAACCTATATATGACAAATTTCCAAAAAGAAATGTGATTTCTAAAATAAGCAAACAAACAGAATTCCAAGGGGAAATTAACAAATTAATCTTCATTAAAATACTAGCATTTATATTACCTAACTGACCAAAAACCAGAACTTTACATAATTTATGGAGTACCTCCCAAACCAGTCAGCTATGAATTTAATGAGTTAACTAAAGAATTCAATATAGTATGAGTTGATGAAAAAGAACAATATTTCTTATTTTGCTTATGTCTATTTCAAGTATTTTCTTGTTTAAGCAGAAAAGAGATATTACTTAAAAGAGTAAAATTAACTGGAAATCCAATCCAATGTTTTATATCCTTTCTCTGAACAACAAGCATTTCATCCTTCTGAAAGAGATAATTTTTTTAATATATTTTATTGATTTTTCACAGAGAGGAAGGGAGAGGGATAGACAGTTAGAAACATCGATGAGAGAGAAACATTGATCAGCTGCCTCCCGCACACCCCCCACTGGGGCTGTGCCCGCAACCAAGGTACATGCCGAACCCAGGACCCTTCAGTCCGCAGTCTGACGCTCTATCCACTGAGCCAAACCGGTTAGGGCTGAAAGAGATAATTTTTAATACAGATATCATTTATGGGTCTTTGCCTACATCTTCTTGTATACTCTTCACTGGAAAATTATTGCAATACTTTTTACAACAATTCTAGTCTAAAAAGTTTTCACCTACAGTATACAAATGTCATAATTAAGAAAAGTTTAAGCAGGCATTTTAAGGAGAATCAACATAATTCCTTACTTTTTATTATCTTTGCACTGTAGAAACAGTGCAAAAAATAAATAAATAGTCTTCTATTATATACTCAGGTATTTTTTAATTCATAATTTTATTTTTTCTTCTTATAGGCAAAATTTTTGCTTCCTTATAACCAGGCTTTAATGAAAAACTGATATTGGTTTTGCCTATAATTCAAAAGTAATACCAAGTGGGTTACTTTTTTAATCCCCTTTTATCAAATAAAGTATTGGATTTAAAAGAAAGATACTGACTAATTTGAAATCCTCTGAGAGTCAGGGGAGATAAAGAACTGGTTTTAATAGACATCCTACATTCAAAGTATAGACAGTCCCCAACTTGCAAATGGGTTATATTTCAAAAGTTAATTTGAAAGTCAGTTGTTTAGAACTTGCAAAGGCACTTTGCCATGGAAACAGAGGTATAAATGACAGTTGAATTTCCAGGGTAGCCCACAAAAGTCTATCTAACCCATAATGTGTTTGAATCCAATTGCTTCAAGAAGAGGTTTATAACAGAACGTAATAGTTCACTAACAGGATGATTGGGAGCCCGTGTAATCAGTGTCTCTCAATTTAGTGTTGTTGACTTGACATTTTGATATTACTTTATTTTAGCCCCTAAAGATGTATTAGTCAAATAACAATACCATTCTATAAAAAGTACTTAATTCATTTCTCATAGCCATGTAAATTATTTTAGGACTTCGATTTATCTTAAAACAAGGAACGTATTCTTTCTCTGTGATAAAAGTCAGTTTCTTTAAAAGATTTTTGTTTGTTGTGGGTTTTTATTATTTAAATCTTTATTGTTCAGATTATTACAGTTGTTCCTCTTCCCCCCCCCATAGCTCCCCTCCACCCGGTTCCCACTCCATCTTCTGCCCTCTGCCCTTACCCCACCCCCCGTCTTCATCCATAGGTATACGATTTTTTTCCAGTCTCTTCTCACAACCCACAACCCTTTACCC
>NW_006290023.1:251684-273139 GCF_000327345.1 Myotis davidii | reverse complement strand
TCAGCTGCAGTTTGTTAGGTAATTTTCAGATTGCAAAGGGCCAGGGCATTCATATGCAAAAGCCTCTGAGCACAGCTTGGGTGGGGCAGGGTCTCAGGGGATCAACACGGTGGAACAAGCAGCTATGGCTGCTCCTCAGTCCTACCCTAAGAGGCCCCATCTCTCAGTGTCCCAGTAATCATTGCAAGCACCTCTGAGAGAAAGCCACCCTCAAGTTCCAACTGATGCCAGACAGTCCAGTTTCTCCCTGTATGAGGCTGGGTTCCAAGAGACTCACCCGGAACTGGATTTCCGCAGCTGGGATGTATGAGGCTGGGTTCCAAGAGACTCACCCGGAACTGGATTTCCAAGCAGTTGGGAGCTTGAGACACCCTCCCGATTGAAAAAGACAACCGTGTCCTCAGTAGCCAGCCCTTTCATGTGCGCCTCCATACCTCTGCACTTTACTTCCGCACCTCCTCTGAGTCTCAGTGTGCTTTTCTCTTTCCTTCTAGTTGTAGAATTTCCACTCAGCCAGCCTTCCTGTGGTTCTGGTTGTTGTGTTTTTTAATTATCCTGAAATTTATGAAAAGTTAAAATTCCTTTTCTAATCATTTGTTTTGATAGCAGTAATCCATACAGGTTTATTTTCTCTTGTTTTAATTTTTTGATAACTTAAGAAGCCTTTGATAACATCAGTGGCTTGTCAAATATCAGTGATGAAGTCCATTAAACATGTAATACCAAATATGTTTCACTTTTGCCATTTTACTTCTCTGACCCCTGATTAAACAATAAGTAGTTCCTGGTTCCAAAATTAAGTGAAAGCTACATTGACCCTCTCCCAAGATCAAACTAGAATTACAACTAAAATACAGAAAAACCATCCTGAATAATCAACTGAAGACTACCTGGAGAGACCCCTGGTAACCAAGAATGGAAAGTGGAGACCACATAGAAAGTGGTAAGAAGTGGGGAGGCTGCCAAAACCGGTTTGGCTCGGTGGATAGAGCGTCGGCCTGCGGACTGAGGGGACCCAGGTTTGATTCCGGTCAAGGGCATGTACCTGGGTTGCGGGCACATCCCCAGTGGGAAATGTGCAGGAGGCAGCTGATCGATGTTTCTCTTTCATCGATGTTTCTAGCTCTCTATCTCTCTCCCTTTCTCTCTGTAGAAAATCAATAAAATATATTTTAAAAAAAAGAAGTGGGGAGGTAAAAGTAGGCTGGTCTGGCACCCACAGGCAATAGCTGAAGTTCTGGAGGAATATCTCAGCTCTAGAGGGGGATTCCCATTGAGAACTCTGGTGTCTAAACCCAGAGACCACAGCATCAGAACTGAGAAAGGTGCACACATAACATCTGGTTGTGAATAGCAGTAGGGTTGCTGTCTGCCAAGGAGAGATAGCTGGGAAAGCAGGTACCCTCTTAAAGGGTCAATGCACAAAATTTTGTGTGAAGCCACTCACCTTGGACTCTGGCAGAGGAAGGGCAGAGTGAATTAGAGCTGTATGAGGAGAATCCAGGTTTTGGAGCTCTAGGGTTAGAGCTCAGAGCTCCAGTCTCCTGTGCTGAGGCATTCCCTCATACTGCAGAGGACATCTTTCTCAGGCAGCCCTTTTCCATCCAGGCGGCTTTTGCCTGGAGGTAGGGGAGAAAACAATCGCTCCATCCTGTTGGAAAACATCTCTTTCCACCCTGTGGAGTCTATATCATGCTGTGGTCTATAGGCCGAGGCTTATTAAAACTGAGAATAACAGACTGAAGGCAGAGGTAGATCTCTGGAGGCTTTGAGTTTTTGCTTGATCTCCTTCTGGACCTGAGGCTAGGAAAAGCAGGCCCTGGTGCACACCTTTCCAAAGGCATCCAGCCCCAGCAGATCAAGCCACAAGCCATGGATAGCTGATAGTTCCAAATAGTACTCAGGTCCAGTCACAAACAGTATCTGAAGTTGTCCTGCACCAGAGACTGGGAGTTGTAGCAGATCTACATAATACATAAACACAAACACAAACACAGTCAAATGGGGAGGCAAAAAAAAAAAGTCCCAAAGGAAAGAACAAGAGAATTCTCCAGAAGAGCTAAAAGAAATGGAGAGATAAAAAGTTTATCAGATATAGAATTCAAAATAATGATTACAAGGATGCTCAACAGCATGACAAAAGATATAGAAACTATGAAAAAGAACCAATCAGAAATGAAGAATAACATACCAATATTAAAGAAAAAATTGGAAGGAATACACAGCAGATTAGGGGAAGCCAAGGATTGGATCAGTGAATTAGAAGCCAGGTTAGAAAAAAATCAATCAGAGAACCAAAAGAAAAAAAAACAATTATAAAATAGGCATACTGCTTAAGGGAGCTGTGGTATAACATAAATTGTAACAATATTAGCATTATAAATGTGCCAGAAGCTGAAAGAATTGAGCGAGGGATAGAAAATGTGATTAAAGAAATAACAGCAGAAAACTTCCCCAACCTGGTGAAGGAAAAAGTCACACAAGTCAGAAGGCACAGAGAGTCATAAGCAAGAAGAACCCAAGTAGATCCATGTCCAGAGACATCATAATTAAAATGACAAAAATTAAAGATAAAGAAAGAATCTTAAAGGCAGCAGGAAAAAAGCAATTTGTTACCTACAAAGGAGCTCCCATAAGGTTGTCAGCTAATTTCTCAACAGAAACTCTACAGGCCAGAAGGAATGGCATGAAGTATTCAAAGTAATGAAAAGCAAGGATTTGAAACCAAGATTACTATATCCAGCAAGGCTATCATTCAAAATTGAAGGTGAAATTTTTCTTAAAAAGGCTAAAGGAGTTTATCACCATGAAACCAGCACTGCAAGAAATGTTAAAGGGACTGCTGTAATAATAAGAAGAAATGGAGAGAGAGAGAGAAAAAAAAACATAGGGATAAAGAATTAAAATGGTACTAAATAAGTACCAACCAATAACAAACTTAAATGTAAATGGCTTAAATGCTCCAATCAAAAGACTTAAGGTAGCTGAATGAATACAAAAACATGACCCAAATATATGGTGTCTATAAGAGACCTACCTCAGAACAAAAGACTGCCACATGGTCAGAGTTAAGGAATGGAAATGAAAAAAAAAGCTGAGGTAGCAATACTCATATCTGACAAAATAGACTTAAAAATGAAGGCCATGAGAAGAGACAATAAAGGGCACAACATAGCACTAAAGGGATTGATACAACAAGAGGATATAACAGTGGTAAACATATATACACCCAATATAAGAGCACTTAAATATATAAAAACTTCTGGAGGACTTTAAGGGAGAGATTGACAGAAATAAAGTCATAGTAGGGGACTTAAACACCCCACTGACTTCACTGGATATATCCTCTAGACAAAAAGAAAATCAACAATAAAACAGTGATTCTAGATGTTACTCAGGATCAGATGGATTTAATTGACATTTACAGAAAATTTTACCCCACAGTTGCAGACTATACATTTTTTCAAGTGCACATGGATCATTCTCAAAGATAGAACACATGTTAGGACACAAAATAAGTCTGTACAAGTTCAAAAAGATTAAAATCAAATCAAGAATCTTCTCAAATCACAATGGAATGAAATTAGAAATTAACTACAGTAAAACACTCAAAAACATTCAAACACATGGAGGTAAATAGTATGTTATTAAACAATGATAGGTTATCAAGAAAGAAATCAAAACTTTCTGAAAACAAATGAAAATGAACATATATCAACCCAAAATCTATGGGACACAACAAAAGCAATCCTGAGAGGGAAGAAGTTCATAGCTCTACAGGCCTTCCTCAAAAAACAAGAAAAATTATTACAAAAAATATCTAATCCTACAACTTAAAGAATGAGAAAGAGAAAAACAAGAAAATTCAAGTAGAAGGAAGGAAGTAATAAGGATTAGAAGGGAAATAAATGACATAGAGACTAAAAAAAAAAATCAATGAACCAAGAGCTGGTTCTTGAAAAGATAAAAAAGGCTGATGAAACTTTAGCCAGACACATCAAGAAATAAAGAGAGAGCCCTAACCGTTCTGGCTCAGTAGATAGAGCGTCAGCCTGTGGACTCAAGGGTCCCAGGTTTGATTCCGGTCAAGGGCATGTACCTTGGTTGTGGGCACATCCCCAGTAGGGAGTGTGCAGGAGGCAGCTGATCGATGTTTCTCTCTCATCAATGTTTCTAACTCTCTATCCCTCTCCCTTCCTCTCTGTAAAAATAAATAAAATATATTTAATAAAAAAAAGAAAGAAAGAGAGAGTACCCAAATAGTCATAAACAAAAGCAGTGAAGTAACAACTGACAACAGAAATACAAAGAATTGTAAAAAAAAAATACTATGAACAACTATATGCCAACAAGGTGGACAATATGGATGAAATGGACAAATTTCCTAGAAAAATACCATCTTCCAAAACTGAATCAGGAAGAATCAGAAAACCTGAATAGGCAAACACAACTGATGAAATAGAAGTGGTAATCAAAACAATCCCAAATAAAAGCCCTAGTTTAGACAGCTTCACAGGAAAATTTTACTAAACATTCAAAAAGAACTAACACCTATCCCCCTCAAACTATTCAAAAAAATCCAAGAGGAAGGAACACTTCAAAGCTCTTTTCATGAGGCCAGCATTATCCTAATTCAAAAACCAGATAAACACACTACAAAGAAAGAATTACAGGCCAATATCCCTGATGAACATAGATGCTAAAATCTTCAATAAAAGATCATATACCATGACCAAGTGGGATTTATTCTAGGGATGCAAGGTTGGTACAATATTCTCAAATCAATAAATGTGATATATCACATAAACAAATTGAAAGACAAAAATTGCATGATCATATCAATAGACACAGAAAAAGCACTTGATAAAATCCAACATCCTATTTTTATTATTATTATTTTTTGTTAATCCTCACCCAATGATATTTTTCCATTGATTTTTAGAGAGAGTGAAGGGAGAGGAAGAGACAGAGAGAGAAACATTGATGTGAGATACACATCAATTGGTTGCTTCACCCACATGCCCTTACCAGGGCCGGGGATTGAACCTGCAACCAAGGTGCATGCCCTTGACTAGAATCGAACCCGGGACCCTTCAGTCCACAGGCCGATGCTCTATCCACTGAGTCAAACCAGTTAGGGCCCAACACCTTATTTTTTATAAAAACACTCATTAAAGTGGGAATAGAAGGATTATACCTGAACATAATAAAGGCCATGTATGACAAACCTACAGCCAACATCATACTCAATGAACAAAAACTAAAACCATTTCCCTTAAGAACAGGAACAAGACAGGGATGTCCATCTCCATCACTCTTATTCAACATAGTACTGGAAGTCTTAGCCACAGCCATCAGACAAGAAGAAAATATAAAAGGCATCCAACTTAGAAAGGAGGAAGTAAAATGGTCATTATTTGCAGATGACATGATAATGTCCATAGAAAACCTAAAGACTCTACCAAAAAATGATTAGATTTTATAAATGAATTCAGCAATGAAGCAGGATATAAAATTAACATCCAGAAATTGATGGCATTTTTATACACCAAAAATATTTCAGAAAGAAAAACTAAAAAAAATTCAATTTACCATTGCAACAAAAAATTAAGATACTTAGGAATAAACTTAACTAAAGAGGTAAAGACTTGTATTCAGAAAATTACAGGACATTGAGAAAAAGAGAGAGGAACATATAAACAAGTGGAAGAATATACAGCATTCATGGATTAGTTGAATTAACACCATTAAAATGTCCATACTACCCAAAGTAATATATATATTCAATACAATCCCTATTAAAATACCAATGCCATATTTCACAGATCTTGAACAAATACTCCAAAACTGTATATGGAACAAAAAAAAAAGACCTTGAGTAGCCATAGCAATCTTGAAAAAGAAGAACAAAGTTGGAGGGATCACACTACCAGATATCAAGTTATATTACAAAACCACTGTAATCAAAGCAGCCTGGTATTGTCACAAGAACAGGCATATAGATTAATGGAACAGAACAGAGAACTCAGAAATTGACCCAAGCCATTATGCTCAATTAATATTTGACAAAGGAGGCAAGAACATTCAATGAAGTCAAGACAGTCTCTTCAATAAATGGTATTGGGAAAATTGGACAGGTATATGCAAAAAAATGAAACTAGACCACCAACTTACACCATACACAAGAATAAACTCAAAAAGGATAAAAGACTTAAATGTAAATGGCAGCAAAATCTCAAATTGTGTTCATAGCAGCACAATTTACAATAGCTGAGATCTGGAAACAGCCCAATTGCCCATCCTAATATAGAAAAAGCCAGGGACCGTCACAACTGAAACAACCAGATGGCCGGGTGATTAGTGAGGAATGACCAAACGACTGAACAGCAGGCTGTGTGGGGCAACCAGGCCAGCAGGGGGGTTAGTGAAGAACAACCAAATGATTGAACAGCAGGCTGAGTGGGGCAACCAGGCTTGCATGGGGGGCAATTGGGGGGTTCAGGCTGGCAGGGGGGCAGTTAGGGGCAATCAGGAAGGCAGGCAGGCAGGTGAGCAGTTAGGAGCCAGCGGTTCCGGATTGTGAGAGAGATGTCTCACATCCACCGAGGGGTACTGGATTGGAAAGGATGCAGGCTGGCCTGAGGGGACCCTCCTCCTGTGCATGAATTTCATGCACCAGGCCTCTAGTCAGTAGATAAATGGATAAAAAAGGTGTGGTATTGACACCATGGAATACTGTGCAGCGTTAAAAAAGAAAAGAAGAATACCTTACCCTTTGAGACAGCATGGGGGACCAGGAGATCATTATGCTAAGAAAATTAAGTCAGTCAGAGAAAGACAAGTACCACATGATCTCACTCATATGTAGAATCTAATGAACAACAACAACAACAAAAACTGATGAAGACAATATATCCAAAAACAGAGAAGCATGGAACAGAGTGTTGACTCTCAGAGGGAAGATGGGGTAGGTAGGTGAGTGGGAAGAGATTAACCAAAGAACTTGTATGCCTATATGCATAACCCATGGACACAGATAATATTGTGACAAAGATCTAGGGCTGGTGGTAGGGGTTGGCAAGAAGATGTCAATGGGGGAAAGGGGGAGACATATGTAATACAGTATTTTCAACAATACAGATTAAATAATAAAATAAGTGGTTCCTAAATTCCTCATGTGTCCCCTTATTAATCTAGCCCAACATAGTTTTCCTGTCCTGTATTTCCAATACTTTCTTTTTTTAAAAAAAAATATATTTCTTTATTGATTTCAGAGAGGAAGGGAGAAGAAGAGAGAGATAGAAACATCAATGATGAGAGAGAATCATTGATTGGCTGCCTCCTGCACACCCCCCACTGGGGATCAAGCCCACAACCCAGGCATGTGCCCTTGGCCGGAATTGAACCTGGGACCCTTCAGTCCACAGGCTGATGATCTATCCACTGAGCCAAGCTGGCTAGGGCTATTTCCAATATTTTCCATCACAAACTTTTGTGCCAATTTATTTCTTACCTCTAAACACACTTGGCATTTTCCCAATCTTATTCCTTTGTTACCTGATGTTCCCATTAAAGTACTTTCTCTTGACCATTCTATTTGAAGCCTATTCTTCAAGGTTCATCTCAAATTTCACCTCTTCTGAACTAATATAGAATGAATTAATCACACAGACCTAGGTATTAATACCAGCTCTGCTACTTTCTTATTTGTCTATATGTGAACATATGGAGAGCCAACATTTCTCATCTATAGAATGCAACTAATAGAACTTTGATCACAAAGTTGAAGATTCAATAAAAGAAATTAAATTTTAAAAGCACAAAGCTTGTGTCTGGTCATCCCATAACAACTGATTGCTTTCCTTTTTTAATTCATGCAGCAAATTTTATCTGAGCTGTTCATTTCAAATGCTATATATCACTGAGTGTCTTTTTGCATGAGTATATTTTGTTTCCCTATTCAAAATTTATCTGATTAAAACCTGCAAAGTGTAGGCAGGATATAAAATGTCATGCTAGGTATTCCAAACAGAGGAATTTAATTCAAGGAATTAGTCAGAAAGATATTGAAAAACTGAAATCTCAAATGAGGGACACTGGAGGATGTTAGCTAATACCCGCTGGGCTTGTGGGAGGTGGGGCAGGGAACTAAATGGAAAAAACAAACAAACAAACAACAACAACAACCTAGTTACTTGGAGGGAAGAGTCCTCAGGACTCATATAGTTAGTTAGTACTCAGATTTCCAAGGGAGATTTTGTAGGATAATGCTTATGTTAACCAGGGGCACAGTTGGCTAGTCCTGGTAGCCATGAAGGGATGTGAATCAACTAGTGCTAAACATGCCAAAAGACATTAAAGCTATTTTGTAGCTCTCATTTTTTTAATAGGAATTGCAACTAGGAAGCAAGTCCTATTCTGCTTCACTTGCTTTCCAATCTCGTTCTAGTTGCTACAGCCTCCATTTGTGGATCCTAATTGGAAAGCTGTTGGATCCAGACCTAGCCCAGTATACTAGAGCAGAGTATTAGATGATGGGTTTGGAGCTGAGAGCAAAAGATAATTAGCACAAAAAGTAAATGTATTGTTGTCAAGACATTTGTTCTTTGTACAGAGCATTCAACATAAAAGGTATTCTATAGCCCTAACCGGTTTGGCTCAGTGGATAAAGCATCAGCCTGCGGACTCAAGGGTCCCAGGTTCGATTCCGGTCAAGGGCATGTGCCTTGGTTGCAGGCACATCTGCTGTGGGAGTGTGCAGGAGGCAGCTGATCGATGTTTCTCTCTCATTGATGTTTCTAACTCTCTATGCCTCTCCCTCCTCTCTGTAAAAAATCAATAAAATATATATTTTTTTAAAAAGGTATTCTATAAATATGTCCTGATTGATTCTCTCTTTTGCACTGAACCCCCCTCTGGAGCATATTTGGACTATCATTTTAAATTAGATTCTTAAAGAAAAAAGTTTGCTCTTATTCTATGTTAAGAAAGATGCTTAGTGTAAAATCAATGCTCAATAGACATTGTTATTAAGAAAATTAATATCCTATCTAATAAAATTGAAACATGCAAATTGACCATAACCCTGAAACCCTTCCCATTGGCTAATCAGCAGGATATGCAAATTAACTGCCAACCAAGATGGCGGCCGGCAGCCAGGCAGCTGAAGCGAACAGGAAGCTTGCTTGCTCCAGTGATGGAGGAAGCCAAGGTTCCCAGTCTGCCGCTGTAAAAGGAGAAAAGGACAGGTTGGGAGCTTCAGTCACCCGCCAGCCTGAAAAGGGCCCTCATCCCCTCACCCAGACTGGCCAGGCACCCCAGTGGGAACCTCCACCCTGAAGGGGGTGTGACCAGCTGCAAACAGCCATCATCCCCTCATCCAGGCTGGCCAGGCACCCCAGTAGGGACCCCCACCCTGAAACAAGATGGTGGCTAATTTGCATACTGAAGGAGGGTGGCAGCGGGCAAGGCTGTCTGTGATCCGGGACCAGGATCTGTGACCCTGCCGGGCGGGAGGCAGTACTTGAGGCTGTCCACGGTCCAGGATCCGGATCTGTGACCCTTCCCAGGGGGGCGGCAGCTCGCACAGGGGCGGATTGGCCGGGGTTGGGCAGGGAGAGATGCCTGGCATCCTCACAGCTCCAGTCACTCTGGGCAGGTGAGCAGCGCAGAGAGCCTCTGGACAGGGGAGGCAAGCCGGCGGATGGCGGCCTGTATTCCCCACATGGCGGTGGTGACAGCTGTGAGCACGCCAAGCGGAGCCTGTAGGCTGAGCTGACATAGTGCCCGCAGGCCATCAGCGCCCACAAGTGGCTGCGCAAGATCTGCCTCCTGGACCAGAAGGTGCAGGATCCCAGGGACAGCCACCGTGGTGGGCCAGACTGACATCCTCCTGGCTGCACAATGGGGGTTTGCGGATTTGCAAAGCCAGAGGTCTCTGGTGTGCACATCCCCCCGGCGTGCAAACATCCCCCAGCACACTGTCACCACCTTTTTTTTCTTGCAGATCTGCAAAGCCATAGGCCTCTGGTGTGCACATCCCCCTCTGGTGTGTGAACATTCCCCAGCACACTGTCACCTTCCCACGCCTGCAACAGTTGCAAACCAAGGAGTGCACAAGTTCCCCACACCTCTCCACCGCACTTCCATCAACTTGGCATGCCTAACACCCCCACAGGATGTGTACACATCCCCTCTGATGCGCTCACGTCCTTTGGAGAGTGTCTGGGTGTTCTGGGTGCTGAGGATGGGCGCCTGTGAGATGACAGTGAGAGGGCGGAGTGGTGATGCCCTGTTCCCACGGAGGCCAGTGCAGCTACAAGATCACCTCTGGGGGGTTAATGCAGGTGCTGAGGCAGGAGCAGGTGCAGATAGACACACCTAGTGGGCACAGGTGGCCCTTGCTGAGGTGCCTTTGGTCAGCATTCAAGATCAAGAACCCAGAGGCAGAGAGGAATTCCGTCCTCTCAGTGAAACAATGGGATAGTCGGGGCGACTGTAGAGGAGGAATGTGCACTTTGGGTGCCAGCACCCATCAGCGAAGGCTGCCCTGACTTAGCCTTGCTTGCTTGGGGCCTAGAGCACTCTTGCCGGGCAGCGGGTGACAGGACATGCTTTTCCGAATTAATGAGAAGTGCACGAATTTCATGCACTGGGCTACTAGTCTCTCTATATAAAAGCCTAATAGGCAAATTGTACCCTCAGGAGTTCGACTGGGAGACCGAGAGTTCACTCACTCACTATGACATGCGCTGATGACCAATGGGCAGCACAGAATGAAGGAAAGCCCCGGCTGGCAGCCAGCAGCCAGGAAAGGGAGGCCCCACCTGGCAGCCAGGAGGAAGGCCCCAGCCGGCAGCTGGAAGACCCCGATTGGCCCTGATCATCAGCCAGGACTAGGGACCCTACCTGTGCATAAATTTTGTGCACTGGGCCTCTAGTAATAAATAATTTCAGTAGCACCCACATCCCTCATCCAACATACTTAATTGTTTTTGTAGCTGGGGTAACAGCTTGAGCTTAAACTGTTTTTTGCCCTAGGATTTGAGCATGTTTGGGCATGTCTATAGAGCTGGTAGAGCAGGCCTATTTAGAAAGGAAGGAAAAAAAACTCTTCCTAAGAGAAGAGGCATATGAAAAGTTTGCTTCTAGCTCAATTGCCATGTGTTAAAAGCCTTAATGCAACAGATTGTCTATTCTATGAATTCATGTCCAAGTGCTAGAGCTGCAAATTATATAATTACTAGAGGCCTGGTGCATGAAATTTGTGTATGGGTAGGGTCCCTAGGCCTGGCCGGCAATCAGGGCCAATCAGGGCCTTCCTTCCCCCTGGCTGCCAGCTGGGGCCTTCCTTCATTCTAAACTGCCCCTGGTGGTCAGCGTGCATCAGGGCGAGCAGTCAAACTCCCGGTCGGTCAAACTCCCAAGGGGACAATTTGCATATTAGCCTTTTATTATGTAGGATATGCTTCACTATGATGGACATGGGAATTTGGGAACCGAAGACACAGCAACAGGAGATGGTGCCCCTGAAAAATTATATCATGGTACAGTCATGGGTGCCCTTATCAGGGGTTGATAGTCAGCACAGACAGCACTGTAGTGGGGAAAGCTTTGTTGGCTGTCTAAACAATAGGATAGAACACTTCAATAAGCCAAAAGGGAAAGGAGGAAGGCGGTGAAAGTCATGTAATTGCTCAGGGGACTAATTCTTGGAGTGTAGCTGTGCAAATCCTGGGGATTCTTAGAATCACCTGGAACAAATCTATAATAATGGAAGTGTAATATGCTAATTGGACCGGACAGCCAAATGACCTTCCAGACGCCATTCCGGATGTCCTTCTGGACAAAGCCACAGCGGTGGGGGCCAAGGCAGAGGCATTTAGGAGTGATCAGGCAGGCAGGCAGGCAGACTGGTTAGGGGCGATCAGGCAGGAAGGCGAGCGGTTAGGGCAGGGATGGGCAAACTTTTTGACTCAAGGGTCACAGTGGGTTATTAAACTGGACCGGAGGGTCAGAACAAAAGCATGGATGGAGTGTTTGTGTGAACTAATATAAATTCAAAGTAAACATCATTACATAAAAGGGTACTGTCTTTTTTTTTTAGTTTTATTCATTTCAAACGAGGCGAATCCGGCCCGCGGGCCGTAGTTTGCCCACGGCTGGGTTAGGGTGATCAGGCAAGCAGGAGAGCGATTAGGGGGAATCAGGGAGGCAGGCAGGTGAGTGGTTAGGAGCCAGTGGTCCAGACTCCGAGAGGGATGTCCAACTGCCTGTGGGATCAGGCCTAAACCAGCAGTCAGACATCCCCCAAGGGGTCCCAGATTGCAAGATGGCGCAGGCCAGGCTGAGGGACAGCCCCCCATGCATGAATTTTGTGAACCAGGCCTCTATTTTGAGTATAATGAGAAAAGAGTAAGAGGCTACTCTTTGAGAATTTAACCATGACCTATTTTTACTCTTAGTCTGATGTAGCTTGGGAAAATTGGTTACATTTAAATTTCCAAAGTTTTTAGTCATTAGCTTTTCTAATTTGAGGACTCTAACTAAAGCTGAAGTGCTCATCAGTAGATGAGTGGATAAAAAAAGCTCTGGTACATTTATATAATGAAATACTATGCAGCTATAGGAAAGAAGACTCTCTTACCTTTTTCCACAGCATGGATGAGCCAGTATTATGCTAAGTGAAATAAGCCAGTCAGAGAAAGACAAATATCACTTATATGTAAAACATAATGAACAAAATAAACTGGTGAACAAAATAGGTCCAGAGGCATGGATGCATGGGACAGACTGACATATCTTAGAGGGGAGGGGAGTGGGGGACAGGAAGAGATCAACCAAAGGACTTATATACATACTAGAACTAGAGGCTTGATGCATGAATTTCGTGCATGGGGGGATGAGGGGGAGTATCCCCAGCCCAGCCTGCACCCTCTCCAATCTGGGAGCCCTCGGGGGATATCTGACTGCCTCTCGCAATCCAGGATCGCTGGCTCCTAACTGCTCACCTGCCTGCCAGCCTGATTGCCCCTAACCCCTCTGTCTGCCTGCCTGATCACCCCTAACTGCCTCTGCCTCACCCCACACCCAGCACCCAGGATTCCCTCCTCCAGCCAGTCGCAGGCACCCAGGACCCAGGCTTCCCTCCCTCTGGCCGGCTGCAGGCATGCAGGACCTGGGCCAGCTTCACTTGGGCTGGCCGCAGCCACAGGGGACCATGGTCTGGCTGCTTCACCTGGGCCACAGCCACAGGTGCCCAGGACCACAGGGCAGGTGGCTTGTCCCTCTCTCAGGCCACGGCCACAGGCACTGGTGCCTGGGACTGTGGGGTGGGCGGCTTGTCCCTCTCCTGGGCTGCAGGCGCAGGCACTGGTCCCTCCGGGACTATAGGGACAATGGGGTGTGCAGATTGTCCTCCCAGGCTGCAGGCACAGCCCCAGCCGCTGGTGCCCGGGAGTGCGGGGCATGCAGCTTATTCCTTTACCAGGCCACAGGTGCAAGTGCAGGCGCAGCTGCAGGCACCCCGGACCTCAGGGCAGGTAGCTTGTCCCTCTCCCAGGCCGCAGCCACACGCGCTGGTGCCCGGGAACATGGGGCAGGCGGCTTGTCTCTTTCCCAGGCCGCAGCCACACGCGCTGGTGCCCGGGAACATGGGGCAGGCGGCTTGTCTCTTTCCCAGGCCGCAGCCTGGCTGGTCCCCATTCCTCTCTCACGAGCTCATTTGTGCCTGGCGGGTTCCCATTCCTCTCTCCCCAGTGTTGAGTGTCTGAGCAGTTAAGGCATGACGGCATGAGGGCGTGATGACGTGAGGGTGTGATGACCATTTGCATATTAGCTCTGCATTATATAAGATATACTAGTATATGGTCCATGGACACAGGCAATAGTTTGTTGAAGGCCCCAGGTAGGGAAGGGGCTGGGTGGAGGGAGGTAATGGGTGGAGGGGAAATAGGGGACATTTGTAATACTGTCAATAATAAAAAATAAATATATTAAAAAAGAGCCTTTTTATTTTACTTTCTTTTGGTAATGGAAATTACTATAATAAATTAATTTTAGCCCTAACTGGTTTTGCACAGTGGATAGAGCGTCGGTCTGTGGACTGAAAGGTCCCAGGTTCGAATCCGGTCAAGGGCATGTACCTTGGTTGCGGGCACATCCCCAGTAGGGGGTGTGCAGGAGGCAGCTGATCAATGTTTCTCTCTCATTGATGTTTCTAACTCTCTATCCCTCTCCCTTCTTCTCTGTAAAAAAATCAATAAAATATATTTTTTTAAAAAATTAATTTTAGCTTTTGTCTTTTCAACATAATAGTACTTGGTTTATATCTTGTATGGTGAAAGAGAAAGTAAGATCCACGTTCAGCTGTGCCTTAATTTTTAAAATTTTATACATAAAAATTTGAAATAATAAATACAATTGGTATTTTTATTTACTTCTTTAAAATTATTCAATTTACAAATGATTTCCCTGGTTTTTCCCATTATTATACATCATTGTCCTTATTTAAAAGATGCCTGTTTCATTTGTATTTTACATATAAAAATAAAAAACAGCATGGCCAGTGTTGCCAAGTGGTTGGAGTGTCAACCCAAAGACCAAAGGGTCTCGGGTTCGATTCCTAGTCAAGGGCAGGGACCTCGGTTGCAGGTTCAATTTCTGGCTCTGGTTGGGGCATGTTCAGGAGGTAACCAATCCATTTATGTTTCTCTCTCTCCCCCTCCCATTCTCTCTAAAAGTCAATGGGAAAAATATCCTTGGGTAAGGACTAACAACAATATAAAAACAAAGCCCAGGCAGTGTTGCTAGGTGGTTGAGCATCGCCCTATGAACCAGGAGGTCAAAGTTTGATTCCAGGTAAGGGTACATGCCTTTTTGTGGGCTTCATCCCCAGAAGGGGGTATGGAGAAGGGAAAATTATGATTTTCCCTCATAATTGATGTTTCTATCTCTCCCCCTCTCCCTTCCTCTCTGGAAATAATAACATTTTTTTAAAACTTACTAGATAAGGATATTTACTATTTATGAAAGCTGATTTGTCTAGTAATTTAAAAATGCAATTTGGTTTAAATATTTAATTCTAAAATTTGAGGAAGAGCTTTAAATTTGGTGACAACTGAATGTAAATTATCTGAATTTTCATTTCCTAAATCACTTAAATTTTATTTTTATTTTTTTCAAGATTAAAATCTCATTGTAATCTTGATAAAGCATTTCTCCATTTTGAAATTTTCTTTTTGGAATAAAAAAGGCAGGTAATTTGAGGACAGTTTATTCAAATCCCAAGCACCTTTGGCCCCATTCTTTTTACAGATGCCTATCACCTTCTTCTGTTTTTAACATCGATTCATGTGTCACCTAGTAATGCTGAATTATGATCATTGTGTGTTCAACCCCAAGGCAGCTATCGGAGCCTTCTAAAGCTGTATAAAACATCAAAGAGCTATTGATAGTCTAAAAGACAGCTATAGAAATCTTTTTTTTCCAACCTAAAGAAAATCCTCATAACCGGTCTATTATTGTATAACCCTTTCAGGTCAGGAACCTATTCAATAAGTCCTGGACAGTAACTAGATAAAACTTTCTCTTCATTGAAAGTAAGACTGTCTCTAGTAGCAATGCTTTGAAACCGTATCATTAACATTGATTAACATTCAAAATCTTTTATAATGGACTATTAGGATTATCATTTTGTAATTAAAGAATTTCTTGGTCTTTCCTAATTAGTTTCCCTATTTTTTTAAAAAAAACACCTCAACATTATTAAAGACTTCAAGCATAGATGAGCAGTTTTCTTGACCAATTGAGTCAATTCTAGTTTAACTCCATGTCACAGGGAGAAAAAACTATCTTACATGTGAAAGTTGACATGTTTGAGCGCCTTTATGATGTGCAAAGCACGGCTCATGTATTACCCACATCAGAATCTGTTACAATGCTTATAAAATGCAGATTTTGGTATCCAAATCTCAGTGTGGAGGACACATGGTAGAACCACTATATATTAAGGAAACTTCCTAAGTGATTTTTATTCATGCAACGTTTAAGAATTACTCAAGAACAGAGTTACTCTTTAGTTTAGCAAATCACTTGAATGGATCTTTTTTTATTTTGGAAAGGAAGCTAAGGTGTCCAAGGCTATTCTGGATAAAAATGAGGACAGAAAACAAATTTCTCTGAGTAATAATAAATTAACAGGAATTTGGGAACTGTCCTCAGGTAGCTTTAAAGGGAAGTGGCTTTAAAAGGGCCCCCAAGATTTATAAAACTGTAGAGAAGGTCCTTGTTAGAATGAGAGTCCATAGCAATATCATGGCAGAATGGGGATCTGAGAAGAATGATGGCCAATGGGAAATTCCCTGCAGTGGAAATAGCCAATGTTCAATATCAAGTTGTTTCCTATTTTGTGTCTTATTTCCTTTGCTTTTAGGAATGGAGCTGTTCCACCCACGAAGTAAAGCATAGCTGGGAAAGCATAGTGAGGTGTAGAGATTGCAACAGGATCAAGAATTTGGAGCAAGACTTGATCCTGGCCAAATCTATTCCAAGTGTCTTTGTAAACATTGAGGAATGTTCTTGATTTCCCTAACTTCACCAGGTCATAATTAGCCAGGACAGTCTAATCATATAGCTATCATTTATTTATTGAGCATCAGGCAGGTGCCAGGAATTTTCATGCATTATGTCAATTAATCCTGCAAAGTAGGTATTTTCTCCCTAGTTTACAGTTGAAGAACTGAGGCTCAGAGGAATAACACACCCAAGATCAATCATTCAGAAACAGAGCTGAGATTCAGCCCACATTTACCTGACCCCTAAGCCTGTCTCTCTTCCCCCACATAATAACACTTCTCAGAGACAAAGTACTTCTGGCTTTTTTAACTCATGTGCCTTCAGATCAACTGCTTTCACCTCTTTCAGACTTGCACCAGTTCCCCATCTAAAGAGAAGAGCAATGGCTGTGTTCTCTCTGCCTGCCTTTAGAATTAGAACCCCCAATGTTGCTTAGAGAATTCAGTCAGCATAATCCTCCCACTTCAACCTCCTGCTGTCCTAGCTTTCTCCCGCACCAAACTTCTATTTTCCCAACTTCTTAAAAGATGTCTCCACTTGCAGTTTGACTGCTTCATCTCCTTCTTTCTCTTCAACCCACACTAGTATCTTGTCAAGAGCTATGAAGGGTCGGCAATCTTAGTAACTTAGCCTACTATAGTTTCTTGGATGCTAGCAGAAGACCTGAGTCTTCTGGGTCAAAGAACTATATCACATGTGGCACAGCAAACAGCACAAACTTTATGTCAATGACAATTTCTTTGCCTCCCAGGTCTCAGCCAGGGACAACTTGGAGTGGCCCAGGTGATGCTGGTTTGCATCACAGTTGAGAAACCCCATGATTCAAAATCTTTTATAATGGGCTACAAGGAAGCCTGCGTAATCTTTTCCACACAAGGAGACATCATCATATTGAATGGTAAACACTCGTGCCTGCTACTCTGGTAGAAAACACTATTTCTGTCTTCCAAGGCTGTTTGCTATACAACCATCCTGGAAAAGATAGTCTGAAACAAAAGCTGCTAGTGCCACTGCTCACAAGATGTACAGAAATATGACAGTCCCATGGAGAATTGTGTCCTAATATATTATTGTATCTCTTCCCACTAATCATACAGAAGATTGCTCTCTTAAAAGTGATCAATTGCATGTTTCAACAACCTTCTAGAATCTTCAAAGGGGCCTCAAAGAACATTAAATCATTCAAAAAATATTTGTTGGACACCTACTACATGTGTTAGCAAAATTATGCACTATTTTCCTCATGAAGGGAGCAACTGACATACTTAGTATTCACACATACCGAAATGTTATTGTTATATTGTAAATCAGTGAGCTGAACATAAGACGCTGTAATAAGCCAAATTAATTTGGAGTCTTTTATTATGCTAGTGGGCTCAGAGGAATATTGCTTCCAGAGTCTGAGCAAAGCAACATGAAGTTTTCCCTTTATACTTTTCTAATGTCTTTGTCTCCTAACTATGGGGTTTCTGGTCCCTTTTGCAAGTTTTCAAAAGAGCCCTATGTATGCTTAGCAGATATCTCGCAGGAAGCCTGTAGCGTTGAGTACAACACAGTTCAGAAGCCTTGAGTACAGATAACTAAACGACACCTGGTATGGGGGTAGCTAGGGACAGCAGCGGAGCAGCTTGTAAGGTCAGACATTTGAGCTTGTCAGACAGTTGAGCTTATTTTTCCTATCATTAGAGCAAATGCGTCCAATAATAGCAGAATTAATTCACAGAACAAAGGGTTGTCTATGTCTAGTGGAAATTTCAAACAACAGTTTTTACAAAATAGAGGTTATTATGCTTCATTACAAGTTGTGGTTAAGGCAGAGGGAAAGGTACATGTTAGTAGAAGAGCTGACATCAACAAGGGGTCGTGAACTTGTCTGGGAATTCAGGAATTCCGTTTGCTTACTTGGATGAGTAAGAGAAGATGGTTAAAAGGAAGAGGAAGAGCAATGCAGAGAGCCTGTGGCTGTTGGGATCACAGCACATTTGAGAAACTAAAAGAAAGTCAGGAAGTCTCCCACTTAGTAAGCAAGGAGAGTGAGATGAGATGAGAATGAAAAAGGCAAGACCTCTCACATGGTCTGGTAGGCACCTTCAAAATTCTAGTCTTTCCTTCAGAGCAATGAGAAGTTGTTTAAGGGTTTCATGTGAGAAGTGATATGTAGTCTTATTTGCTTTTCAAAAAATCATTTTGGCTGCAAAGTAGAGAATGACTGGAAGGGCTCCGATTGTATGCAGTGAGACCGATTAAATTGGCAATTGGAAAGAAGTAGACCAATTTGCAAGATTTTGGAGATAAAATTGCCAGGACTTGGTGGTACAATGAATATGGGGTCTGAGGGTAAGGAAGATATGACTACTACATATTTGATTTGAACAATTGGATAGAGAGGGTAAAGAAGACAAGAAGAATTTATGAATTCAGTTATCCTAAACCAGTGGTAGGCAAACTCATTAGTCAACAGAACCAAATATCAACAGTACGACGATTGAAATTTCTTTTGAGAGCCAAATTTTTTAAACTTAAACTATATAGGTAGGTACATTGTTATTAACTTAATTAGGGTACTCCTAAGCTGGCCTTTGCTAAAAACATCCTCAATCTGATTGAGGTGTGTTTGCTGAGGTCAACCCCTTCCAACTCTCCCATCCACACTCGTCTTGTATACTTGTTTCCTCTATCTCCTTTCGTTCATCCTCTCTATATGTCCAAACCATCTCAACATACCTTTCTCAATCCTCGACACTATATCTTCTTTCACTCCACAACATTCCCTAAAATTAACTTAATAAACTTTACCTTTGTCACTCGCACGATTTGCTGATGTGACTAGCACTAACCACTGCACAATGAGACTGCTGACTGACTGGCTCACTCAACTCGGGCATGAATCGAGCGCGCCTCCCCCACGCTGTGTATCCTGTGGCCCGCCTGCGCTGCGTCTCCTGACCGACACCCCCCACTTCTTCTAATGCCACTTCTTCAAAATAGAGTCGCCCAGGCCGAAAACTGACTTCTGCGCATGGGCCACAAAGTTTCAATTGCACTGTGCTGCGCGCCCGCACGTGGTATTTTGTGGAAGAGCCACACTCAAGGGGCCAAAGAGCCACATGTGGCTCGCAAGCCACGGTTTGCCGACCACTGGCCTAAACTGTTGTGACATTAGTGAACATGTCATTGAAACAGCTGGTATCAGATCTGGAATTTAAGGGGAAGGTCTGGGCTACAGACACATATTTGGAAATCATCAGCATATAAATGATAACTAAAATCACTGGTGTGGGAGATGTTTAGATCAAGAGATTATAATGAAAACAGAAAAGAGCCGAAATGAAATTGAGAGGTACCCCTATATTTAATAACTAGGGAGAAGAAAATAATCTGCAAGGGAATTAGAGAAGCAGCACCCAGAAATATAAAAACAAACAAACAGAACCAAAAAATGCCAGGAAATTATAATGCCAAAGGAAGAATAAATATTCAAGGAAGTTGTCAAAGTGTTGAGTATTGTTGAAAGCTCAATAAAGATGAGGACTGAAAATGACCCTTATTTTATTGATTAAAAAAATGAAGCACTGAAAAGTGATTTGTTCATAGCCAACATAAATTCTTGTCCCTCTCTGAATTCTCAGAAAATTCATGCTGATGCCATGCCAGGGTTATGTGTGTGATCCATTCTCTCCACAGGACATACATTTCCCAGTCCTCACTTGACTTCGCTTACAGCATTGTATATTGTTAACTACCATCTCTAGGTCTACTTAAATGATATTCCTAAATTGTGTCTTATTCTCTTTCAAAATAGCTGTTCTTTGTTGTTTTATATACATATGTAGGTATGCCAAAGAAATGCTTTAAATCCTCAGACTTAAAAACAATATGGAGTTACGTTTCAGTTATTCAGAGATCAGCTTTCCAGCAATATTGTCTGAAAGAGGACCAAATCTAGAAGCTAAGAAAAGGGGAGGGGATTGAGTACAAACTTCCAGTTATAAAATAAGCTTCAGGGATATAATGTACAGTATAGGGAATAGAGCAGATAATATAATAACTATGTCTGATGACGGTTACTTGTCATATTGTGGTGGTCACTTTATAAGGCATATAAATGTTCAATCACTATGCTGTCGTACACCTGAAACTAATATGTTGTATATCTACTTTAATTAAAATAAAAAATTTAAAAATATATTAAGTTTTAAAGAAAATTAAAGAAAAGGAAACACCTCTCACAGGAAAATAACTTTTGATAATGAACAGCAATAAAAATATCTTAAGATACCACTTGATGTAGAGTCACTGTCCTATTTACTGATGGGAAGAAAAAAATTTCCATTAGCTGGATGTAGATAGAAACATCTGATTATTCATCACCTGGAGCCATAAAGAAAAGCAGTCAAGAAAGGAGAAAATAATAAAAAATAAACAGTAAAACAGGAAGGATGAGAGGAAGGACCAGAGTGGGGAGGGGGGAGCAGATGAAGAGATGAGAAGCAGTGACAGTCACTAGAAAAGGAGATGAGGACATACCAAAGGAAATAAGAGAGATCACTAGAGGATCCTACATATTTCAGCAATCCCCTGGGACTTAAGTGCAAGGCCACGGGGCATGGAATGGAAGGGTCAGTCATCAACAAAGGATTTCATCCATCATCGTATTCTTTAAGAATCTAGGCAGGGAGTACCTTGTGAAAGGATTTCTGTGAAAAGGTTAAAATAAAAATACTGCTCTTTTAAAAGGCAGCCCCGTTTAAAAAAATTAGTGAAATCAAGCCAGAACAGGGACCCTGGTGGCGTGCGGCACGGCGGTGGCAGGAGCAGTGCCCGGGCCGGACTCGCGCTCCCGGACCCCCCTTCCCGAGCCCCCGGGCTCAGTGCGGAAG
>NW_006290023.1:251314-251638 GCF_000327345.1 Myotis davidii | reverse complement strand
CCCGCAGCGCCCCCCGGAGCCGGAGGTTGGGGGCGGTCGCTGCCGAGTTCACCTGTAGATCTTCGCTCTGTGGTCCAAACTCAGGTACGGTCGTGGGTTTTCACGCGATTTGACTGGGGAACAGACCCAGGAACTACCTCCCACGTCTCTGACTGAAGTAAACACCTAAGTGTGTTTGCTGGCGAGCGAGGTCCCGGGCGGCAAGCGCTCAGGGCTGGAGGCGCCCAGCCCACCGGGGTCGTCTCCTTATCCCGAGGGGGAGTGTCCATACGGGCACGGGCCCCGCGTTAAATTAGCGAGCGTTCGTGAAGAGGCGGACCCGTC
>NW_006290023.1:244816-250561 GCF_000327345.1 Myotis davidii | reverse complement strand
GGATCGGGAGCGGCCGCCGCGCCTTCGGATTTGGCCTCCCGGCAGCCGCCGGACTTGACACGCGTTTCTGAAGAGAATTTTCCCCGCTCAGCGTGGGGTTAAAACCTCGAAAACCCGCCCTGTGTGTTTGGTCTCGGTGGGTTGTACCTGGTCGTCCCTCCGCCCGGCGGAGGTACCACCTGTTCCGTCGGGAGGGAGACGCGCGGCCAACCTCGCCCTGGCAGCAGCCGGCATCGCTGAACTTTTGAGACGGCTGTGGAGGGACATCCAGCGTTCGGTAAAGGAAAATGAACAAATGATTTAGTCGTAAAATCGCGGCGGCTGTTTTAATTAAGGTAGTCGTTCATCGTTCTTTTATTAAATTGCGTTCTAAGTCTTGGGATTTTTTTGGGGGGTAGGGGGTGCGTAATGATCGCTGAGGTGCTAAGAACCGTGAATTAAGAAATTTTCCTTTGTGAGATTTTGTGAAAACCTTTGTGTCTCCGCATCGATTAAGAATAACAGGCTGACAAGGTTTATTTTTACAGTATAATCCTCACTCATGTACGTGTTCACCGTGGACTCTTAAAAGTGAGCAACATAATTAATTTGCTGCTTAACTGTGTTCTGTGTTTATAGTTCTTGAAACCAAAGTTTTTCTGTATTATAAGATGAAATAGCAAAAGCTGAGCTGTTGCTATAATATTTTATCACCAAGCCATTACCAGCACCAGTGCTAAACATATGCTTCTCAGGAGTTGGAACCATATGTTAGGCAGAAACTCATTGAGCTTTGTGACTACGTGCTTGTGTTTGGATGAATATTTAGTTTTTATGTATTTGTTAAATCTGTAATTCTTGCCATCGTGCAAGTTTTATTTAAATCACCTAAAAATATTCAAGAGAAATGAGTCCCTGCCTTTTTGATATTTTCTTGGTTGAATTGACTTTTCTCATGTCATGAGATAAAGTGCCCACTGAGACAGATGGTGGACTTCACAGAAAACAATGCTAGGAAGTGTTTTTAAAACATCTTTTATAATATAGAACCTACAATTTTGCTTTCAGCTTTTTAGCCCACTGATATTGTTGCCATCAGTAATAATACCAGTTAGTGGGAAGAAGGGTTGATGATTTGACAGGAAAAAAATCTTGTTCAAACTTTTTATTAAAAATTCTATATTTAAACACTTTAGCATTATCACAGTATATTTTACTATATTATTTTCCTTTCCTACATCCATCATCTCAGTTTTCTTGTGTAAATTAACTGAAATTTTTTTAATTTCAGTCGGGCTGCCTTTAGCCACCTGTATGCTTCTGAATTAACTCCCTCTTTTTCCTTTTGTCCGACTCCTCTGAATCATTTAATGCTCAGGAAAAATAAAGTTTTGGTTAATACTGGCTTCAGTCAAACATAATTATGAAGGTAATTTGCTTCTCCCAAAGTAAAGATATGGCTTTGAAAAAACTGATTCTAGGATTATCTTTTGATTCTATGATATCTTTTGGTATCATCTGTTTTATCACTTCTCCTCTTCATATGAGTAATTGAGAGTGGATTTCTTTTACCATGCATTTAATAATTGTTTCGATTGTGAAATTTCTACAGTATAATACTAAGCATATTTTATTACTAATTTAAAAAATTTCCCCGTTTTCTGACTAGCTAGGCATAGGTCAGGTCAAGAGACTATAAAACCCAGAAAAAAGAGAAGGGATCCACGATTAATATTCTCATTGTCTTTTGTGGCTTTACTTAGGTAAAGAGCATTTAATTTATAATTTGTCAATTTTTAGTCTAGTCTCAGGGTGGGGTAAAAGTAGATTTACAGTTTGTATGGAAAATAATACAATAAATAATAAATAATAATACAAGAATAAACTGTTTCTTGTACTCACAATTGTAAATTTACTTTTGTCCCATCTCTGTACATAAGCGTCTTTTAAAAATTTGTATTTTTTAATGTTTATACATCCAAGGCTTATGCACCTTATGTTTTTGCCTATATTTTTAAATTACAATTTGAAGTAATCTAAAAAGTCTTTTTGAAAAATGTTTTTGGTGCTTTTTAAATAAAAATGAATCTAGGTGGTATCTTTAAGAGTGATGTAGGAATATGCACAAGATTTTTCATTTTATTAGTCAGATAATCAAAAGATAAATGATTGTGTATGTTTTATATTCCTAGCATTTTCTAGGAAACTTCAGATAAATTCACAATATTATAAATTCAGAAATGTAGAATACTGTGCTTATCTATCCCATTGAATCTTTTACTGCCTCAGTTTATGACTTTGCTAAAAAGAAAATAAAAATTAAAAATGGCCCTTCTGGATATCAATGTCAAGAGCTGCCTTTTAAAAAATATATATATTTTTATTGATTTCATAAAGGAAGGGAGAGGGAGAGAGAGATAGAAACATTAATGAGAGAGAATCATTGATCAGCTGCCTCCTGCATACCCCCTACTGGGAATCAAGCCAGCAACCCAGGCATGTGCCCTTGACCTGAATTGAACCTGGGACCCTTCAGTCTGCAGGCCCATGCTCTATCCACTGAGCCAAACCGGCTAGGGCAAGAGCTGCTTCTTAAAAAGCAATGAATGTCTAATAGTGTTGAATTTGGGTGGATTTTTTTTTTACATGATTAAGAGCTTTTATAATTTTCTTAATATTTTGGGCTCATTTTATTTTAGAGTATTATTTAGTGGTCTCTTTTTATCTCTTGATCCTTATCTCTCTGTTCTCCCCCTATTATAGTTTTGCTTGTTTATACACTTTCTAAGTTCTCAGTGTAACCCTATGATCTTCCATCAAGTTCTTTTGTGGGTGTCATCTTTTTATATTTCCAGTCACTTACTACCCTTTACCCAGCCCTCCGACTATTTTTCTCCAAGATAGAGAGGTACACTTGGGAGATGACGTGTGCTTAAAAGATGATGAGCTATTATTAAAATGGAGATACAGATAAAAGCAGTGTGATGTGTTTCCTTCCTTCAAGTAGTTTACAAATTAGTTGGGGATACTAGATTAACACGTGGGAAATCATTAGCAAAAAATAACATGGTATTATTAAGTTGTGTAGCAAGGACTAAAATTTAAAGGAGAATGAGGGCCACTAGAGGGCTAGAAAGATCTTGAAAGGCAATCAGAGGAAGTCAGAATTGAAGCTTAGGAAAGATTTAGATAGGAAAAGGAATGACATTCCTAAAAAGACTAATAGACATAGCTGGTACTAGTAGCAAGGAGACCATTCTGAGAACATCCAAGAACAAGTATTAGGAGAACGAAAGAAGGGTAGAGATTTTGGCATGCTCAAGAGAGGAATAGACAGGGCTGGACAAGACAGTTTGGCTGTATCATGATGAACCCATCACTGAAACAACGATACATCTACTTTGACATATTCACAGCTAAGCTTTATGTATAAGGGATGTCTTATATGTGTTTGCTTATTATAGCTTAGATCAAGGTTTGGCAAATTTTTTCTGTAGACTGGGAGGTAGTATTTTAGGCCTGGTGGGCCCTTAGAGTCTCTGTTGGATGTTCTTTTTTGTGTTTTTTTTACAATCTTTTAAAAACAAAAAACATCTTTACCTCAAGGGCCAAACTGAAACAAGTCAGCTTTGGGTAGGGTTTGGCCAGTGGGCCTGATTTGCTGACCCTTGGCTAATAATTGTCTAGATAATTGTCCATATAGCATACGTGAGGGGCCTTATATCATTTGTCAAAACGGTGGTTTAGTGTTTTGTTATGTCATTTGTATTTTCCCCTGTTATAGTAAAAATAAAAATATGCAGAAATAACTACTATTGTGATTGTTATTTTGTGGCCATACCTCTAGCAACAACCCAGATTAGGTCTTAGAACTAGGAAGTGAAAGAAGAAAAACTTTTTTTTAATATATTTTATTGATTTTTTTACAGAGAGGGATAGAGAGCCAGAAACATCGATGAGAGAGAAACATTGATCAGCTGCCTCCTGCACACCTCCCACTAGGGATGCGCCTGCAGCCAAGGTACATGCCCCTGACCGGAATCAAACCTGGGACCTTTCAGTCCGCAGGCTGATGCTCTATCTACTGAGCCAAACCAGTTAGGGCAAGAAGAAAAACTTTTGAGCCAAGCCTTAGAGCAGTGAAAATTGCTACGTCCAGGCTGATTTAGAATTTGTGTATGGTTAAATATATGAACTGCCTGTTTTGGTTTTACATATTTTAAACAATAACTGGCATTTTAGAAACTTCGGCTAGGGTGCTAGGAGCAGACAGTAGGAAACCTTGTTTTTGAAAGTAGTTTAGGGTGAGTTAGTGAAGAAACAAAACAATTGGACAACCCTCAATAACTCTAAGACGACTCACTGTAGGTCAGCCTAATCCTATATAATAAAGAGCTAATATGCAAATGGTCGTCATGCCCTCAAGCCATCGCACGTAATGGGTCAGCAGGGATGGGCAAACTTTTTGACTCGAGGGCCACAATGGGTTCTTAAACTGGACTCAGAAGGAGCTACGGCCGTGTTTCCCGACGTTGCCATGTTAACACTGCTGCTGGTGAAGGAGCGGAGGGGAGAGCAAGAGAACCCTCCGCTCTTTCGGCTCCACGGGCCGGATAGAACAGCCGAACGGGCCGGATCCGGCCCTCGGGCCGTAGTTTGCCCATGGCTGGGTAAGACACTCAACACTGGGGAGAGAGGGATGGGGACCAGCCAGGCACAAATGAGCTTGCAAGAGAGGAATGGGGACCAACCAGGCTGCGGCACAGGAGAGGGACAAGCCACCCGCCCAGCAGTCCCAGATGCCAGCAGCTGCACCTGCGCCTGCGGCCTGGGAAAGGGACGAGCTGCATGCTTCGCGGTCCTGGTTGCCAGCGGCTGCGGCTATGCCTGTGGCCGTGCCTGTGCCTGTGGCCGGGAGAGGGACAGTCTGCCTGCCCCATGATCCCGGGCACCAGCGGCTGGGGTTGTGGCCCGGCCCGGGAGAAGGACAATCTGCACCCCACACAGTCCCTGCGGTCCTGGGTACCAGCAGCTGCGTCTGCACCTGCAGCCCGGGAGAGGGACAGTCCGCCTGCCCCGTGGACCCAGGTGCCAACAGCTGCGCCAGCGGCCTGGGAGAGGGACAAGCCTCCTGCCCTGTGGTCCTGGGCACCAGCACCGAGAGAGGAATGGGGCCCACCCAGCCTGTGTCCTGGGAGAGGGACAAGCCACTTGTCCCATGGTCCCAGGCGGCAGCTGCTGCGTCTGCGGCTGTGGCCAGGAAGAGGGACAAGCTGCCCACCCTGCAGTCCCGGGTGCCTATGGCTGCGGCCTGGGTGAAGCCACCTGTCCACGGTCCCCTGTGGCTGTGTCTGGCCCTGGCGAAGCTGGCCTGGGTCCTGGGTGCCTGCAGCCAGCCAGAGGGAGGGAGGCCCGGGTCCCGGGTGCCTGCGACCGGCTGGAGGAAGGAATCCTGGGTCCCAGGTGCATGGCAAGGCAGAGGTGGTTAGGGGCAATCAGACCAACAGGGGAGCATTAGGGGCGATCAGGCCAGTAGGGGAGCAGTTAGGGGTGATCAGGCTGGCAGAGGTGGTTAGGGGTGATCAGGCAGGCAGGCAGAGGGTTTAGGGGTGATCAGGAAGGCAGGCAGGCAAGCAGTTAGGAGCCAGCAGTCCCAGATTGTGAAAGGCAGTTGGAAATCCCCCGAGGGGTCCTGATTTGGAGAGGGTCCAGGCTAGGCTGAGGGATGCCCCTCCCCCCATGCACAAATTTTATGCACCAGGCCTG
>NW_006290023.1:230855-244763 GCF_000327345.1 Myotis davidii | reverse complement strand
GGCCTGCCGCCCCCCGCCCGGGGGGCCGTAGTTTGCCCACGGCTGGACTAGACTCAGGAATCAATCTATAATAATAAAAGCATAATATGTTAATTAGACCAGACAATCGAATGGCCTTCCAGACATGATTCTGGACGAAGCCACGGGGGCTGAGGCAGAGGTGGTTAGGGGCAATGAGGCAGGCAGGCAGAATGGTTAGGGAGGATCAGGCAGACAGGCAAATGATTGGGGCGATCAGGGAGGCGAGCGGTTAGGAGCCAGTGATCTGGGTTTGTGAGAGGAATGTCTGCCGGTTTTCGGCCCAAGCTTGCAGGGATCGGACCTAAACCGGCAGTCGGACATCCCCTGGAGTGCAGGCCAGGCTGAGTCACCCCACCTCCTCACCCCATGCCTGAATTTCGTGTACCAGATGGACCGAATGGCAGACCAGTCGCTATGACATGCACTGACCACCAGGGGGCGTGCGCGGAACATGGTGGGTGTTGGCAACTGAACAACCAGTTGTTATGACGTGCACTGACCACCAGGGGGTGCAAACAGAACATGGTGGGCATGGGCAGCAGGTGGCAGAATGCAGAACATGGCAGGCATCGGCCATGGCGGGATGGTGGAGAGGGTGAATGGGGGCACCAGACCAAAGCAGGGTATGGTCGCTGTCATCAGGGCGAGCCTCTGGTGGTTACTGAAAATTATTTGCTCCCTTGTGCCGCAGTCCCAGCTGGTCCTCATACCTGCTGCCGGCACCAGCCCTTCCTCACCCCATGCCTGAATTTCGTGTACCAGATGGACCGAATGGCAGACCAGTCGCTATGACATGCACTGACCACCAGGGGGCGTGCGCGGAACATGGTGGGTGTTGGCAGCTGGCGGCAGAGTGCAGAATATGGCGGGTGTTGCCCTAAGTGGGATGGTGGAGCAGGCGAGTGCGGGTGCTAGACCAAGGTAGGGCACCGGTCACTGTCATTGGGGTAAGCCTCTGGTGGTTACTGAAAATTATTTGCTCCCTTGTGCCGCAGTCCCAGCTGGTCCTCATACCTGCTGCCGGCACCAGCCCTGATCACACCGGCTGCCAGCCCCGATTGCCCCTGAGAGCTTCTCCACCTCCCCCTGCTCCGGAGGGGCGATCAGAGCAGCAGCTGCCACTTGCACCTGCTGCTGGTGCTGGCCCCAATCCCACTTGCTCCACGCTGTCGGCGGGTGCAAGCAGGGCTGGCACCGTCAGTGTGTGGGAGTGGCGGCAGCGGGGGCAGGGCTGCTGGCAGACGGGACTGGGGGCCGAGACAGGAGGGGCCAGGTGGGTACGTGGAGGAAAGGAACCTTGTAGCCCACAGTTCCTTTCAAGGGGCACAGATTCGTGCACTGGGCCCCTAGTAATTGATATTTACATTGATGAGTTGGAGTCATCAGAAAAGGTTATATTGTATGCAGATTAAGGCAGAGAAGAAAGACCTAGACATCTTTTTAAATATTTCCATTACGGCCCTAACCGGTTTGGCTCAGTGGATAGAGTGTCAGCCTGCAGACTCAAGGGTCGCGGGCTCGATTCCGGTCAAGGGCATGTATCTTGGTTGCGGGCACATCCCCAGTGGAGGGGGTGTGCAGGAGGCAGCTGATTGATGTTTCTCTCTCATTGATGTTTCTAACTCTATCCCTCTCCCTTCTCTGTAAAAAAATCAATAAAATATATTTAAAAAATAAAAAAATAAATATTTCCATTATGATTGTTTAAAAATAAGTTATGGTGATTTAAAGGTCTCAGTAATTTTGAAAATTCATTTATATGAGCTATCTCTTTGAAGTTTCTAAATTTATAGATGTGTATTTCTAAGGCGTTCTGTTTTCTTTCGCACATTGTGTTTTATTTAATCATTGTCAGGTGAATAGTGGTGCAGTGAGTTATGGTTGCATGAATCAGTTGGCTAGGGTTACTCTGTATTTTGTGTCATCAGAAAAATGCAAATGCATTATGTATATCAGAGATAGTATTAAGTGCTGGAAAAAGTAAAGATGTATAGGATGGAGAGCAGCCTGGATAAAATCAGTGGTGCTTTTTTTCCTTTTAAAAACAACCCCCCAACATTTAAGTTAACTTTGTATTTTTATTTATACTAGCATTTTCTATACTTCATAAATGTGTATGTTCTTTTAAGTTTTAAGGCAGTATCAACCCTTTGCCAGTTTGGGTCAGTGGATAGAGCATTGGCATGCAGACTGAAGGGTCCCGGGTTCGATTCTGGTCAAGGGCAGCACATGCCTGGGTTTGTAGGTTGATCCCCAGTAGGGAGCATGTAGGAGGCAGCCAATCAATGATTCCCTCTCATCATTGATGTTTCTATTTCTCTCTCCCTCTCCGTTCGTCTCTGAAATCAATAAAAATATATTTTTTTAAAATAATAAAGTTCAGCCTTCATAAAGTGCTGCCTAATAAAAGTTTATTTAAAAAAAATTTTGCCAGAAGGAGAAATTAACAATTGACTTTTCCCCTCCCCTTTAAGTTTAGAAATTAAAATCACACCATAATTTCTGCTGCATCAATTATAATGACTCTGTCTCTATTTCAGAGTCTCTACCGTGGGCAAACTACGGCCCGCGGGCCGGATCCGGCCCGTTTGAAATGAATAAAACTATAAAAAAAAAAGACTGTACCCTTTTATGTAATGATGTTTACTTTGAATTTATATTAGTTCACACAAACACTCCATCCATGCTTTTGTTCCGGCCCTCCGGTCCAGTTTAAGAACCCATTGTGGCCCTCGAGTCAAAAAGTTTGCCCACCCCTCTGTCGATATCCTGTGACTATATCTATTTCCTACTGCTCTCCAACTGTGTAATGCATATGTTTTGCATTAAGGAGATATGGGTTTGTGTGCTGGCTGTTTCTCTTACTGACTATGTATAAATGAGCAATTTACCTCTCTGAGTCTTAGTTCCTTCACTTTAGGCAAGGGTAGTAATAGGATCTAAGAAGAATTGGTAATTATAAGAATTAAAAAAGAGAGTCTATTTAATATGGCAAGTAAAATGCTTGCCATATAATATTTATATCTAGAACTTAGTCGCACGTGTCTTATCATTGCAACCTAGGTATTCTATTTTTGTTTCACCATTGTTATCCATCTATCACTTGTTAAAAATCTTAAATGTCCTAGATACTTAGAATATGAATGTCAGAAAAATGAATGTCATACTCCCTTTCCTCTAGTAAATCACACACTAGGATAAGAGATAAAGACATGTAAACAAATGCATATTTTAAAATAATTAAAAGTAAATAAAATATCTCTTCTTTTGCCTCTTCACTTGTGTGAATCCTTCCTGTCATTTAGTATTGAATTACTATATTTTCATAGTAACACAATATCATGATTGAGTACTTATCATACTGTAACATTTATATTTCTTCACTTGGCTTTCTCAACTATGAAACTATGAACTTTCTGAGTTTGAACAGTTCTGGGGTTGGCAATTTTTTTTCTGTAAAGGAGCAGATAAACCGATATTTTAGGCTTTGTGGCCACATGGACTCTGTTGCATTTACTTAACTGTGCTGTAGGAGCATAAAAATGACTACAGGTATAGAATTTACCTGGTTTGGCTGTGTTCCAGTAAAACTTTATTTATAAAAACAGGCAAAAGGCCAGATTTAGCCCACAGGCCTTACTTTGCAAACTCCAGCAATGCTGCCGTGTGCCTGGCTAATATAAGGCACTTAGTAAATAATAAGAATATGTATTAAACAATTCTTATATTCTGGGTGCTGTTGAAAACAACTTTATATGTATCAATTTACTGAATCCTTAGAACAACCCTCTGATGTATATACTGTTGTCACCATTTTAAAAATGAGGAAACTGAAGGATGGGGAAGTTAAATAACATTGTAAGATCATATAACTAGTTAGTGACAGATTTAGGATTTGAACTCAGGAATTCTGACTCCAGAGCCTGGACTTTAAGTTATTAAGTTACACCAGTTCTGATATGTTGAATCCCAGTAGTGCAATATTGATTCAGTATTAGAAAACATATTAATGTAATTCACTATATTAATAGACCAAAGGGGAAACTATATGAGAGTAAAAACAAAATGGCAAAACTTTTAGGAGAAGTGAACTAAAAATTATGGGAGCGGGGTAAAGAAAGCCTTTTCAGGTGAGACATAAAACTTAAATGCCATTTTAATCAGTAAACTGCCATAAGTGTCTATAAATAGATGCAAGCAGCAGACCTTTTTAAATTAAAATATCGTGGCAGTTAACTGGTTAAAAAGGCAAGCAATAGATTGTGATAAACTTTTTGACATGTAATAGACAAATTAAATATTCAGAGTTTGCAAGGTGTGTCTAAGTTTGAAAAAGACAACCTGGTAGGAAATGAGAAAAAATGTAAGTAGGAAAATCATGGAAGTAGAAAACTAGCCTATAAAGTTTTGAAGAGATACTCAACCACACCAGTAATCTGAGAAATTTCAATTACAACATTAATGAAATTGGATTCCAAAAAAATATTTACTACTACTAATAAAATTGGCAAAATGTGGAAAATTTTATTAGTGTCAAATTGGAAAGTATGCATTAAATTATTGAAATGAGTATAAATAGGTTCATCTTTTTAGGAGAAAAGTTTGGCAGTATCTATCAATTTTTAAAGTGCGTGCTTCTGTATATCTATAATACAGAAATGTTATGACAGGTTCCTAGAGAATGTTACATGGTTATTCCCTCCAGAGGGAGAAATGTATGAAGAAAAATAGAAGCAATCTGTCTCAGCATTCATTAGAATAGTGAAATAATGGTATGCCCTTACAGTAGAATATTAGGCAGCCATGAAAAAAAATGAAACAGATACAGAAATAGTTCTTTAGGAAAATAGGAAAATTTTAATGATATTTTACACGAAAAAGCAAGACACTGACCAGTACATGTGATTTCATTTATGTAACAGCTACTGCCAGAAAGCCTCATATACAGATAAGTGCAGAGAAGAAGTCTGAAAGAGCACATCCCACAGAGGGTAGCTGTAGAAATGGGAATTGGATTTGGGGGCAGGAGTAAGAGTTAAAAATAATGTCTGTATGTTTTCCAGTACTGTATAAAATGTATAGCTTTTGTGATGTAACAAAATAATGAAAAAGAAGAGGGTTTGAATTTGGTGATTATGATTAGTCCTTTTTTGAGCCATACTTGCTAGTTGGAAAGCCTTGATTTACTAGTATGTCTGTTTTCTCTGTGTAGTTTTTAATAGCACATCTTCCTTTCACTCACAAAAGCCTCCAATTGTTGTGTGAAGTCATTGGTACTTTTAAAAATAGCCATCTCAGCTCTAGCTGGTGTAGCTCAGTTGGTTGGGTGTCATCCTGTGCACCAAAGCATTGCCTGTTTGATTCCAGTCAGGATACGTGCGGAGGTTGTGGGCTTGATCCCGGGTGTGGGGATGTGCAGAAGAAAGCCAGTCAATGTTGCACTCTAACATCAGTGTTTCTCTCCCTTACTTTCTCTCAAACATTCAATAAACAAGTAAAAAATAGCCATTTCAGTATATTTATTGGGTCTAAAGCTGTGTAGAGTGGGTTAAAGAAATGATTATTATAACAAGTCATTTTCAACTTTTAAGTGCCAATTAGGACATAAAATTGTCTGTGTACTTTATTTTGTAAATCTCTAATATAAAAGTGGTTTCTTTGCAAATATAAAACAGTCTCAAATACCTGGATATTTTTACCCTCCATTTTATATTAGAACCTAATGTTTTAAAAAAGTTGGTAAATTTCAGCTTAAGCTGAAAGAATAAAGAGAAGGAAAGTTCTTTTTAAAAAAAGATGAGGGAATAAGAGATTGTTTAGATAATTTTTAACTCAGGCATAGGTGTAGATTTATAAACAAAGAATTTGGTTATTTCAGAAGTGAGCACATTACAATATTGGGTTGTACAAACTTTTTTTCATGGAAAATACAGAAATGTTTCTTGACTTTCTTATGATAAAATTTTCTTTTTGAAAGTAATTAATGGAGGAAACATATTAAATATGGTAAAGTTATTATAAACCAGCAGCTTTTAAAGAGGAATTCAAATCCTTTTGTTGTGAACCTAGATGTTTAGGTGATGAATTAAATGGTCAGGAACATTTAAATAGTTATGATTGTATGGGATACACTGAAGAAACTAGAGGAGAGATTGAACATGTTAAGGAGAAGTGTCTTCTAGGTTAAAATTATAGTGTCAAAGATACAACACAGTAGATGAGATTAACGACATGTTAGACATTACTGAAGAAAAGATTAGTGGACATGAAGACATAGCAGTATAAACTACCTAAAATGAAAAACAGAGAAAAGAGAATTGTTTAAAAACATGAACTGAGCCTGGTTATGTGGCTCAATTGGTTGAGCATCATCTTGTCCCCCAAAAAGGTGGTAGATTAGATTACTAGTTAGGGCACATACCTAGGTTGCAGGTTCAATCCTCATTCGGGGAGTGTATGGGAGGCAACCCATTGATGTTTCTCACCCAATTGACATTTCTCTCTCTCATCAATTTTTTTTTCTCTCTCTTTCCCTTCCTCCCTCTCTAAAATCAATAAAAACTTAACCTTGGGTGAGGATTTTTTTTAAAAAAGATGAATTGAAAAATTATATGAAGAAATAATCCCCAAAATTTCTAAACTTGATAGATTATAAACTGAGAAATACAATAAGCATAAGATGAATAAAAATGACACCAAGGAACATCATAAGCAAGTTGCTTAAAACAAGTGATAAAAAGGCAGCCAAAGAAAAACAGAACTAAGGTAAGGGTAACAGCAGATTTCCATTAGAAGCAATGTAAGCTAGAAGATAATGGAGCAATATCTTTAGAACACTTAAAGAAAAAATTGTCAGACTCTGGTCAAGATGACAGAATAGGTAAATACTGTGTTTATCTCCTCCTATGACCACATCAAAATTTCAGCTAAATTATAGAATCACCCTTGAGAACTGCCTGAAGACTAGCTAAATAGAACTCTTATAACTGTGTATATAAAGAAGAAACCACTTGAAACTGTTAGGAGGGGTGGAGATGGGAAACAGGCTGGTACATACCTGCATGTGTTGGTTAAGAATCAGGAGGGGTGGTCTTGGCAGTGGAGGTCTTAATGAGTTAGGGGTCCCACCCCCACATGAGGCAACCTGAACCCAGACCACCAGTGCTGGGAACGTGTTCCAACAGCAACCTAACTCTGAAAATCATTGGGAATTCTGTCTGGGTGAGACAGAGGGCTGCCGGAGGCCCAGGTGTTCCTTTTATATGGCCCACACATGGACTTACTTGCTGAAGAATGCACTTGCTCTGACCTCTAGCAATGGGTAGCAGCTGGAAAAGCACCAGGGACATATGGGGAGAAACAATGTTTGGCTTTATGGTGAGGGCTGGAGGGGCAGCACTCTTTACCATTTAGTTAATTTGTTGAGTCCTCCCAACAGAGGGGTTCCAAATTCTTTTGCTGAGCCCGCCTCCTACTCAGCAGTCAGGTGCCAAATTTGAGATTCCATCAAACTCACCCCACCCTGGCGATTCCCTGAGAATCTACCCTACCTAACTTGCACACAGGCTGGAACCTCTTTCAGTAGCTATTATAAGTAGTTGTCCTCGACCCATGCTAATAGACATTCCTAAAACCTCTGAAAAGTCCACAAACCCCAAACAAGCAACACTTACATCATTATGCCACTGTACCCCTTGTTAAGTGGCCCCCAGCCTGGCACCAGTGTCCATTTGGCATTGGTTTGAAGCATAGCCTCTCTGAGGCACATCCAAATCCAGCACAGGCAGCTATCAATTGTGGATCACTGTAGCTTTTATAGGTGGCGCCAAGCCAGAAACAGGCAGGGTCTAACCTGGGCTTGCACCAGAGTCCTTCCCAAGATTCCTCAGAATCAGCATACCCAGTGATTAGCTTCACATCACACCAGAGTACCACCCATTTAGCTCTACAACAACACACATGAAAGGTGGACTTAATGGGCACCAAAGCCCTGCTAAAACAAATCCCATTCTGTTGGGCCAGTCCACGCAACCATTCATCTGCTTTAGTTCTGGCCAGTCCTCAGCCAGTCAGCCTGAAGCTGAATTCTACCCACTGATGTGCTGAAAGCAGTTAAGGCTCGACCACAACAGGAGAGCATACACAGCCCACACAAGGGATACCCTGAAGCACCTGCTCAGGTGAGCACAGTTTCTGTGCCACTGGGTTTAACAGGACACCTACTACATAAGGCCAAAACTAGGAAAAGGAGAAGATCTACCTAATAGGTAAAAACAAAGAGAAGCTACCAGAATGAGATAAACATGTCCCAAATGAAAGGATAGGACTCCAGAAGAAAGAAAAAAAAAAACTAAGCAGAAGGGAGGCAAGCAATCTAACCAGATTCATAGTTCAAAACACTAGTTAGAAAGATGCTCCATGAATTTAGGGGAAAAAGAGATGAGCTCAATAAGAAAGTTAGGAAATATTAAAAAGGACATAAAAGCCCTGGCTGGATAGTTCAGTTGGTTAGAGCATTGTCCCAATATTCCAATGCTGTGGGTTTCATTCCTGGTTAGAGGACGTACAAGAATCAGCCAATGAAATGCATAAATAGTTGGAACAACAAGTTGATGTTTCTCTCCCCCTTCTCTATCCCCCATCTCTCCCTTCTCTCCCCCATCTCTAAAGAGCAATCAATTAAAAAACACACACATAGAAACCATAAAAAGAACCAGTCAGAAATGAAGAATATATTACATGGAATCAACTGAAGACTATATAAAGCAGAAGATCTAATCCGTGATTTGAAAGACAATGTAGCAGAAAACACCCTATCAGAACAGCAAAAAGAAAAAAAAGATAGTTTAAGGCAGTAGTCGCCAACTGGTGGTCCACAGATCACTGATGGTCCATGAGGTCCGAAAGGTTGGTGACCGCTGGCTAAGGAAACCTTTGGAACAGTGGTCGCCAACCAGTGGTCGTGGGACTACTGGTGCTCTGTGAGGTACGAAAGGTTGGCGACCGCTTGTTTAAGGGACCTCTCAGACAACTTCAATCCTGAAAAGGTTCACACGATAGGTGTGCCAGAAAGAGAAGAGTCAAGTGAGCAAGGAATTGAAAACCTATTTGAAGAAATAATGATGGAAAACTTAATCTGGTGAAGGAAATAGACACACAAGTCTAGGAAGTGCAGAATTGCTAACAAGATGACTCCAAAGAGGCCCACATCAAAACAAATAATTAAATGCCAAAGGTTAAACACAAAGAGAATCTTAAAAGCATCAAGAGAAAGGTGTAGGTAGTTACATACAAGAGAGCTTCCATAAGACTGCCAGCTGATTTCTCCAAGCCAGAATGGATTGGCATGAAATTTTCAAAGTGATGAAAATTAATGACTTACAGCCCAGATAACTCTACATAGCAAGGCTATCATTTAGAATCAGTGGAGTGATAAGGAGTTTTCCAGACAAGCAAAAGCTAAAGGAGTTCACCACCACTAACCCAGTATTACAAGAAATGTTAAAGGCTCTTTAAGAAGAAGAAAAAAAGATTAAAAATATGAATATTAAAAAGGCAGTAACCACATACCTATCAATAATAAGTTAAATGCTTCGATCAAAAGACTGGTGGCTGAATGGATAAGAATACAAGACCCATAGATATGCTGCCTCCAAGAGATGGGCTTTAGATCCATATACATGTACAAAGTAAAAGGGTAGAACAGATATTTAATGCAAGTGGAAACGGGGGAAAAAAACCTGTAGTAACAATATTTACATCAGATAAAATAAGCAACAAAGGACATTACATAATGATAAAGGGATCAGTTCATCAAGAGGATATAACTGTTGTAAACTGTAATGCACCCAATGCAGGAGCACCTAAATATATAAAGCAAATATTGAGGGACATAAAGGGAAAGATTGATAGTAATACAGTCATAGTATGGGACTCTAACAGCCCATTTATACCTATGGGTAGATCATCCAGATAGAAAGTCAACAAAGAAACAGTGAGTGACCATATATGATACATTATAATAGACTGATTTAATTGGTATTTTTAGAACATTTCACCCCAGTGAAGCAGAGTATACATTCTTTTCAAGCATATATGCAACATTTTCGAGGATAGACCATGTTAAGCCACAAAACAAGTCTTAATAAATTTAAGGACATTGAAATTACACTAAGTTTCTTCAGTCACAATGGTATGAAATGAAATCGGTAACAAAAAATACAGAAAAACACACAAACACATGGAGGCTAAAAAACGTGTATTAAGCAACGAATGGGTTAACAACAAGATCAAGGAAGAAATAAAAAGTTACCTTGAGACAAATGAAAATAAAAACACAACAACTCAAAATATATGGGACACAGTGAAAGCAGTTCTAAGTGGGAAATTCATAGCAATGCAGGCCTAACTTAAGAAATAAGAAAAATCTAAAATAGTATAACCGTACACCTAAAATAACTAGAAAAAGAACAACAACCAAAGCCCAAAGGAAGGAAGGAAATAATAAAGACCATAGTCTGAAATAGAGTCTCAAAAGCAAAACAAAAGATCAATGAAACCAAAAGCTGGTTCTTTGAAAAGGTAAACAAAACTGGCAAACCTTTAACCAGACTCTTCAAGAAAAAAAAGAGAGGACCCAAAACTGACACCACAGAAATAGAAAGGATTATTAGAAAATACTACAATTATATGACAACCAGAGGCCCGGTGAACGAAATTTGTGCAATTGGGGGTGGGGGGTGGGGAGGAGTGTCCCTCAGCCCAGCCTGCACTCTCTCCAATCTGGGATCCCTCTCACAATCCAGGACTGCTGGTTCCCAACCACTCACCTACCTGCCTGCCTAATTGCCCCTAACAGCTTCTGTTCGCCAGCCAGATCACCCCCTAACCACTCCCCTGCCAGCCTGGTCATCCCCAACTGCCCTCCCCTGTTGGCCTGATTGCCCACAACTGCCCTCCCCTGCTGACCATCTTGTGGCTATGGGTGCCACCATCTTTGAGGGTGTGACAGTCAATTAGCATATTCCCTCCTTATTGGCTGTGGGTGCCACCATCTTTGTAGCCTACTGCTCAACCGTTTGGTCGTCCCTCACTAACCCCTTGCCGGCTTGGTCGCCCCATGCAGCCTGTTCAGTTGTCCGTTCGGTTGCGATGGTCACTTAGGTTTTTATATATATAGATAGATAAGTAGGACAAATTGGAAGAAATGGATACATTTTTAGAAATACAATCTTCTGAGACTGAATCAAGTAGAAACAATATATGAACAGACCAATAATTACCAACAAAATTATATCACTAATATGAAGATTATATATATACATCCTTATGTTCATTGCAATAGTATTTATTATTTATACCCAAGCTATGGGAGCGTATATCAATGGATGACTGGATAAAGAAGAGGTGCATATATACAATGGAATATTACTCGGCCATAAAAAAGAATGAAATCTTACTATTTGTGACAATATAGATGGACCTTGAGGGTCCATTATTATGTTAAGTGAAATAAGTCAGACAGATAAAGACAAGTACCCATATGATTTCACTTAAATCTGGAATCTGAAAAACAAATGAACAAACAAAACAGAAACAAACTTACAGATACAGAGAACAAACTGATGGTTACCAAGTAGGAGGGTGCTTGTGGGGTGGGTGAAAAAAGTTAAGGGATTAAGGAGTACAAATGGGAAGGTAACAAGCCACTGAGATGCCCAGTACACCTGAGGGAACATAGTAAATAATCCTATCTTATATAATAAAAGAGTAATATGCAAATCAACTGAACCGCGGAATGACCGGTTACTATGACACGCACTGACTACCAGGGTGCAGACACTCAATACAGGACCCACAGGGTGAGCGCTGCTCAGCCACAGCTGGGCTGACAGCTGGTGAGCGCAGTGGCAGTAGCGGGCCTGAGCCATCGGTCGCACATCCCCCAAGGGCTCCCGGACTGCTAAAGGGCACAAGCTGGGCTGAGGGACTCCTTCCTCCTCCCTGACTGCACGAATGTCATGCACCGGGCCTCTAGTATTGTAATAAATATGTATGGTGTTAGATGGATCTTTACCTTTTTTCATCCACCATATTGGAAGGATCACTTTGTAAGTTATAAATGTCTAACCCCTATGCTAAGAACCTGAACCTATATAATATTCAATGTCAACTGTAATTGAAATATTTTTTAAAATTTTTAACTGTCAATCAAGGATTCTTTACTCAGCAAAATTATCTGTCAAGAACAAAGGCAAAATAAAGAGTTTTCAAACATAACAAAGCTGAAGGAATTCATTGTCTTCAATCCTTGGTAACACTGAAGTTATATGGAGTCCTTAAGAAGAAGAAAAATTAAACTATATGAATATCTGGACCTATAGAAAGGAATGTGGAACACTGGAAATGGTAACTATATGGGTAAGTATATAAGGTTCTGTTTAGATATCTTTATAAGACAATTGACTAACGTAAATATGATAATGGTTGCAGGGTTTATAACATAAATTAAAATCCTATATAATAAAAGGCTAATATGCAAATAGACCAAATGGTGGAAAGACTGGTCACTATGATGCTCATTGACCACTGGGGGCAGACGCTCAATGCAGGAGCTGTCCCCTGATGGTCAGTGTGCTCCCACAGAGGAGTGTCCCTCAGCCAGAAGCCGGGCTCATGACTGGCGAGTGCAGTGGCGGTGGTGGGAGCCTCTCCTGCCTCTGTGGCAGCACTAAGGCTGTCCAACTGCTGGCTTAGGCCTGCTCCCCCCAAGGCCTAAGCCATCAGTCGGACTGCAAGAGGGTGCAGGCCGGGCTGAGGGACCCCCCCTCCCCCCGAATGCACAAATTTCATGCACCGGGCCTCTAGTATATAATAGCACAAGGAAGAGGAGAAATCGCAGGTATATTATTGTAAGGTTTTCTGATACTTATACCTGGAATAGTATAAGTTAAACTTATACTACTTATATGGTAATAAATTAGATCATGAAAAGTTAGAGTTTGGTAAGTTTAACATGTAAACTATAAACCCTAGAGCAACCACTAAAGTAACAAAACAAAGAGTTATACTTTATATGACAACAAGAGATACAAAATGACATAATAAGAAATTACCCAAGAAAAACAAATAAAGAGGGAAAAGGGGATGAAGAACACATGGGACAAAAATAAAACAAATAGGATGGTAGATTTAAACCCAATCATATCAATAATCACATTACATATAAATGGTCTAAACACTGACTAGAAGGCAGAGATGATTGTATCCTATTTTTAAAAAATCAGAAACCAAGTATATCACAAGAGTTCCACTTTAAATATAAGTACACATATCTATTAAAAGTAAAATGTTTGAAAATATTTACTGTGCTGCCCTGGCTGGTGTGGCTTAGTTGGTTGGGCATCACCCTGTGCACCAAAAAGGTTGCTTGTTTGATTTCTGGTCAGGACACATGCCCAGGTTGCAAGCTTAATTCCTGGAGGGGAGTGTGCAGGAGGCAGCCCATTGATGCATTTGTTCTCACATAGATATTTCTCTCCCTCTCTCTTTCTGTCTCTCTAAAAAAAGAATCAATTTAAGAAAGAACATATTTACTGTGCTAACACTATGCAGAAGAAAGCTGGAGTGACTAGATTAGATTAGAAGTTAGATTTCACAACAAAGATAATTACTACCAGGGATAAAGAGGGTCATCTACACTAATAAAAGAGAAAAATGGTAATTGGCTTATGACGCTACCCTTTTCATTGGCTAATCAGGGCTATATGCAAATTAACTGCCAACTCAGATGGCAGTTAACTGACAACAAAGATGGCGGTTAATTTGCATATGTAGGCACAATGCAGGGAGGCGAAAGGGAAAGCAGGAAGAAGCCCCCTGCCACTG
>NW_006290023.1:222416-230169 GCF_000327345.1 Myotis davidii | reverse complement strand
GAGGGTCAACTGCTCTGGGCGAGGCATCAGGCCTGGGCGGGGGGCTGAGGGTCCCCTGCCTAGGCCTGATGACTGGACCAGAGGCATCAGGCCTGGGCTGGGGGCAGAACCAGTGATGGGGGGAAATGAGGGTCCCCTGCCCAGGCCTGACGCCTGGGCCAGAGGCATCAGGCCTGGGCTGGGGGCAGAACCAGTGATGGGGGGAAATGAGGGTCCCCTGCCCAGGCCTGACGCCTCTGTCAGAGGCGTCAGGCCTGGGCAGGGGGCCGATCCTGCGATTGGAGGGTGATGGGGGTCAACGCCAGAGGGCTCCCAGTATGTGAGAGGGGGCAGGCTGGGCTGAGGGGCACGCCCCCACACACACACACACCCAGTGCACGAATTTCATGCACCGGGCCCCTAGTTTCATAATAATAATGGGATTAATTCATCAGGAGGACATAATCCTAAATTTTTATGCATTTAATAAAAGAGTCAAATTACATAATAGAATTGCAAAGAGAAATAATATGCAATTTTAGATTCCAATATCCCTCTCTTAATAATTGTTAGAACAAGTAGAATGTAAAACCTAAAAGAATAAAATTTCATGAATAAAACAAAAAAAATTTTGTGACTTGTATTAGACAAAGATCTCTTTATTTTTTAAAAAAAACATTTTTATTGATTTCAGAGAGGAAGGGAAAGGGAGAGAGATAGAAGCATCAGTGATGAGAGGGACTCATTGATTGCCTCCTGCACGCCCCCTGATGGGTATTGAGCCCACAACTGGGGCATGTGCCCTTGACCGGAATCGAACCTGGAACCCCTCAGTCTGCAGGCCGACTGAGCCAAAGAGCTAGGCAAAGATCTCTTTAGATACAGCACCAAAAGCAACATAAAATAACAAATTGATAAGCTGCACTTTATCATAATTAAAACTGCTCTTATCTGTGTTAAGAGAACACACAGATAAGCCACTGGGAGAAAATCTTAGTAAACCACTTGATAAAGGACTAGTATCTGGACTATATAAAGTACTATCAAAACTGAGTAATAAGAAAACAAAACAACTTAGTAACAAAATGGGCCAAAGTATTGAACAGATCCTTAACCAAAAAGCTATAGGGTGGAAATAAACACATGAAAACATGTGTAACAATTACTGAAATGAAAACTTGGGATTGCAAATAGTAAGAAAATTTGGAGGCTGATGGGTAGGTTTATTATCTCAGTTGTAGTAATGGTGTTATAATGTGTTTATTCATGTGTCAAAATTTATCAAGTTGTGCACTTTAAACATGTTCGTTGATATATGTCAGTTATACCTCAGTAAAGCTACTTTAAAAATCTAGAGTAGTTGCTGTTCTGTATTTGCTGGATACATGTTCGTTTAATACATTTAACTAATATTTCTGCCATTTCCCAAAAACATTTCAAAGTTCTATGTTTTCTTAAACCTATAGGAAATAATAGCTTCAATCTCAGAGGAAAATTGATTTGGCTTAGTATATTGATTTGGATGAAATATCCAAGGGCAATTTCGAAGACCTCATTAAACTTGACTACTTTGTAAACACTTTCTTCTCCTTAAGGAAATTATATTTTATCTATTATAGTTGAAGAACAGGAATGTATTCACATATGGGATGGGGCATTCAACAATGAAGTAAACCTTACCTTGTTATCAGCTTGACATCATTATCACTTAATACTTATGTCCTGTGCCCTCTCACAGTCTGGAACCCCTTGCTCCTTACCACCCACCTGCTTGCCTCTCCCTACCGCCTGGCTCACTGCTCCTTACTGCTGCCATGGAGGTTCCTGCCACCTCCACTGCACTCACCAGCCATGAGCCCAGCTTCTGGCTGAGCAGCACTCCTCCTGTGGGAGCGCACTGACCACCAGGGGGACAGCTCCTATGTTGAGTATCTGCCCTCTGGTGGTCAGTTCATAGCGACCAGTCATTCCACCATTCGGTCAATTTGCACATTGGAGTTTTATTATATAGGATATTCACTATTCCATACTTTGTTTCTCCATGACTATTCTGTAACTACCAATTTGTACATCTAATTCCCTTCTCCTTTATCACTTATACCCCAAACCTCCCTCCCATCTGGCAACTGTCAAAATGTTCTCTGTACCTATGAATCTGTTTCTGTTCTATGTGTTCATTTATTTTATTCTTAGATTCCACATTTAAGTGAATACATCTGGCATTTGTCTTTCTCGACTTATTTTCCTCAGCACAATACCCTCTACGTTCATACATGTTGTTGCAGATGGCAAGATACTCTTTTTTGTGACTGAATCATATTCCATTGTACATATGCAATTCTTCTTCCTTATCTATTGATGGACACTTAAGTTGCTTTCATATCTTGGATATCTATAATAATAAAAGCAAAATACGCAAATCAAACAAACAACCGAACAGCAGAACTACTGTATAGACGACCTTCTGGACGACCTCGCTATGACATGCACTGGTGCCAGGCCAGCCAAGGCGGGTGCGATATGGTTGGTCAGGGGGCTCTGCCATCGCCCCATGATCGCCCCACCAAGGGAGGCCTACACCCCTTCTGCAGGGTAATTGATGGGGGCTCCACGATCGATTTTTCCAAAGGGGGAGGCCCAGACCACAGGCTGGGGGGGGGCATTGATCATGGGGGGTTCCACAATCATCCCAAAGAGGGAAGCACATGCTACCCAGCTGGCGGCACTGTGGTGGGTGGGCGGGACCTCCCTCTGCTGGGCGATCAATCGCAGAGCCCCACATTCGATCACTCCAAAGAGGGAGGCCCAGGCTACTCGGCTGGTGGTGCTGCCACAGGTGGGCGGGGCTTCCCTCTGCTAGGCAATAGAATGCGGGTTGCTAGAGGGCGCAGGCTGGCCTGAGGGACACTCCCCCCCACCCCCCCCGTGCTTGAATTTGCTCAGCCAGAAGCCAGGCTCACAGCTAGTGGGTGCAGCAGTGGTGGCAGGAGCCTCTCCCACCTAGCGAGCAGGCGGGCAGTAAGGAGTGAGGGGTCTGGACTGTGAGAGGGATGTCTGACTGCTAACAGGCGGACATTTCCCTAAGGGGTCCTGGACTGCGAGATGGTGCAGTTGAGAAATCAACTGACAGTCTTATGGGAGCTTCCTTGTAGGTAAATAACTGCTTTTCTCTTGCTGCTTTTTTCTAATCCTCACTCAAAGATATGTTTCTATTGATTTCAGAGAGGGAGAGGGAGAGACAGAGAGAGAGAGAGAGACATTGATGTGAGAGACACATAAATTGGTTGCCTGCCATACGCACCCCAACTGAGGATTGAATCCACAATCTGCATATGTTCCAGTAGATAAGGAATCAAACTTACAATCTTTTGGTGTACCAGATGATTCTCCAATTCACTGAGCCACACTGGGCAGGGGTCTTTTGCTACTTTAAAGATTCTTTGCGTTTAACCTTTGGCACTTTAATTATGATGTTTCTTGGTGCAGGCCTCTTTGGGTTCATCTTGTTTGGGATTCTCTGTGCTTCTTGGACTTGTATGTCTGTTTTCTTAAACAGGCTAAGGAAGTTTTTTGTCATTTTTTCGGCTAGCTTTTCTTGCTCTGTCTCTTATCCTTCCAGCTCCCCATGATATGAATGTTGGTACTATTGAAATTGTCTTAGTGGCCCCTTATACTTAGTGGCCCCTTAGTGGTTCCATTTTTTTTATTATTATAGTGGCCCAGTGCATGAATTCATGCACATTGAAAGGCAATTAATTAGAAGAAATATTTTAATATTGCTATTTGCCCTTTCTCTATAATAGAAGTGTCAACCAAATTCACAATCGACAATGACAGATCGAAACACATGTTGTTACGATTGGCACCAGCGAGAGCTTTGCATGTATTGTGCATGCTCGAGTCAACTTAGCCTTAGGATTCTACTGAGTCTCCTATCTACCAACAGTTACTCCAGGACTTCTGTGAGGATCAAATGAGATGAGACATTTGGTTAAAGTGTGAAATGTTTGCTTCTGGCTGTAAAGCAATTTGTGATTCTGGGCTGAAGAAACTGCAAGGAGGCTAGTTGTCACTAGGGAGAGGAAGCCAGGCATTGCTACGTGACGTCATTACCTGGCACCCACGGTGCACGTTCAAGGGCTGGGTTGGATGTGGGCCGCATTTTGTACCATGTGGTCTTGGCAGCGTTGGCAGCGATTTGGTGGGGTGTTGCTCCGGGGTGGTGGGGGGGCCTGTGTTCCCCTTGGGGGAAGCTGAGTGTTGCTTTGTTGGTGTCAGTTCCGCATGCCGATTCTTTTTAAATAGTTAGTGCGCATCACGGCAGCTTCTGTGTTGAGTGCCTGCCCCCTGGTGGTCAGTGTGCATCATAGCGACCGGTTGAATAGTGGGAGGGACACTTAGCATATTAGCCTTTTATATATATAGACTAGAGACCCAGTGCACGAATTTGTGCACGGGGTAGGGGCCGTGGGCAGTTAGCAGGCCGGCTCTGCTCCCTGGTCAAACTCCTGGTCCAACTCGCGGTCTAGGGGACAATTTGCATATTAGCCTTTTATTATATTGGATTGTTTTTGCTGTTCTGAATGGGTGTTTTCTGATCCCTTATCTTCCAAATCTCTGATTTGTTCTGCTTCATCTAATCTGTTGATTCCTTCTAATGTATTCATTTTATCTATTGTATTCTTCATTTTTTACTTTTTCTTAAGTTTTCTATCTTCATTTTTATGTTTCTTATATTTTTAATGAAATTCTCATTACATTTCTCTATTATTCCCCTAAGTTCATTGAGTTCTGCAACTGGTAGCTTGCTTCTTTCCATTTTGTTTAGTTCTCATTCTGGAGTTTTGTTCTGTTTTTTCGTTTGGAACATGTTTTCTTGTCTCCTCATTTTGGCTACCTCCCTGTGTTGGTATCTATGTATTAGGTAGAGCTGCTATGTCTCCCAGTCTTGGCATAGTGACCTCATGTAGTAAGTGTCCTGAAGGGCTCATTGGTGCAGCCTTCCAGTCACTCCAAGTGCACCCCCCACAAAATGGCCTGTGTACACACTCCTGTGGTAGTTGTACTTTGATTGCTATTGATATGTTAGTTGGAGGAATTTACCTGCAGGCTGAGTGGCTGTGAAGATAGGCCATAACAACCATGGAGGATCTGCTGTTCAGGGACTGATCCCATGAGGAGATCTCACTTTAGTAGGGCTCAGGTACCCACTGAGTTGACTTCAGAGTGTGTTGCACATGGAGGTGCTTGGGTGGTGCTTCATTGTAGTTTGAAACCATCTATAGTGTGCACTGATTCTGGAGCCTCCTGGGAGGTATAAGTCAAGGTCAGCCACCACCTATGCCCTGCCTGGGGTTACCTGTCATGAACTGCAAAGTGATCTGTAGATGCCTGCTACTTGTGCTGGGATTGGCCCAGAAGAGGCCAAGCTGTGAACCAAGCTTGGCTACCACTAATGCTGGCCCTGGTGCCAAACAGCAAGAATTATGGGATACATAGAGGCCAGATGCTGCTTGTTTGATCGATTTTAGTAAAGTCAGAAGAATGAGCCAAGACAGACCATGTGTATGGAATAGCCATTAGAAACAGCTTAAGTGGGCCTTCAAGTTCGGTGGGGAAGAATTCCAGGGAGTCACCCAAGGGGCCTAACAATGTTAGCCTTGTTGATGGAGACTCAGATCTGGTGCCCGCCTGCTGCCTCTGTGGGCAGGGCTCAGCAAAGGAATCATGGTCTCTGCCAGCACTTGTGTCTGGGAATAAGTTGCCCAGCCCTTGCCTTGATGCCAAACAATTTAGTTTCTACCTTTATGTCCCTGGCGCCTTTTGAGCTGCTGTCCTGGTGCTAGAGCTGAGTGTGACTCAGTCCAAGTAAATCTGTGGGCCCTTTAAGAGGAATTCTTGGGACTCCAGCAGCCCTTTGTTGAACTCAGCCACAGTGCCCGCTGGCTTTTACAGCCAGAAATTATGGGGACTTCTCTTCTGGTACTGGAACTCTTGGTTGGAGAGCCTGCTGTTGGGCTGGGACCCCTTGCTCCTCAGCTGAGACTTTCACAACCAAAATATCCTTCCTGATTTTGAGCCACATCTCCTACCAGTCTTGATGTGACATCCTTTTTATATCCATAGTTATAGGACTTGATTTCAGGTGGCTGTAAGTGATATTTTTCTGTAATTTAGTTGTAATTTAATATAGTTGTGGGAGGTTTCAAGTATTACATTTACCTATGCCACCATCTTGACCGAGCCTAATGTTTTCTAAATTACCTGCATTGAGTGACTCAATATATCAAGATGATAAGGTTCATTTAGTTATACCTATACTAGAGGCCCAGTGCACAAAATTTGTGCACTTGTTGGGGGGTTGTCCCTCAGCCCAGCCTGCACCCTGTCGCAATCCGGGAGCCCCCGAAGAGGCTCTTTACCTATGCCACCATCTTGACCGAGCCTAATGTTTTCTAAATTACCTGCATTGAGTGACTCAATATATCAAGATGATAAGGTTCATTTAGTTATACCTATACTAGAGGCCCAGTGCACAAAATTTGTGCACTTGTTGGGGGGTTGTCCCTCAGCCCAGCCTGCACCCTCTCGCAATCCGGGAGCCCCCGAAGAGGCTCCCACCACTGCTGCTGCGCTAGCTAGCCATGAGGCCGGCTTCTGGCTGAATGGCGCTTCCTCTGTGGGAACACACTGACCACCAGGGGGCAGCTCCTGCGTTGAGTGTCTGCCCCCTGGTGGTCAATGTGCGTCATATTGACAAGTCATTCCGCTGTTCGGTCAATTTGCGTATTAGCCTTGTATTATATAGGATGGTCTAGTTATTGTCACCTTTAAGGACAGGTATAAATTATTGTTTTTAAAAGCATTTTATAGGAATCATGACAATCAAATAGAAAATAATTAAGGTTAAAAGAGGTTTTAAAAGACATGAAAGCCAATGGCAATGTCCGTTGGTGCATTTAGTATGAATTTTGATTCAAACAAATTTAAAAAAATAATGAGAATTTGAAATTTGAACACAGCATATTTGATGAAGTAAGGAATTATTTATTTTTACTTCTGGTAAATTTTTTTGGTTATTTTTTTCTTGCTGACATTTTGTTATTATGCCTTACATTTTTAATAGTCTACAATGTTTGTATTTACACTCTGGATCATTAATGACATTATCGTGGTTATGTCGCTTTGTTGTGTGTGGTTTATGTTGTCGTTGATATTTTTTTTTTTTTGAAGCACATAGTTATCTGGTTTCACAGGTTCATGTCTGGAGAAGAATTTTGCCCCAGGATGAATTATACCCTCAGGCAATGAATGTATTTTGCATGCAAGAAGGACATGAATTTTGGAGTGCCAGAAAAAGAATGTATGAACTAGATTTTGTGTTCTTCTGATATGGATAGGTTGAACCCTTAAACTTGTTGTAATGGTATTAAGAGGTGGAGCCTTTGGGAGGTAATTAGGTTTAGATGAAGTCTGAAGGGTGGAGTTCCATGATGGGATTAGTGCCCTTATAATCTAAGAAGATGAAGAGAGACCAGAGCCCCCTCTCAGCCCTGTGAGGATACATCAAGAAAGTGGCTCTTGGAGAACCAAGATGGCGACATAGGTTAACGCCGGAGATTGCTGCCACGAACAACCAATTCAAATTATACCTAAAAGACAGAACGGACATCATCCAGAACCACAGGAAGGCTGGCTGAGTGGAAATTCTACAACTAGGAGGAAAGAGAATATCATACCCAGACTCAGAGGAGGCGCAGTGCTGAAGTGAAAT
>NW_006290023.1:202787-221296 GCF_000327345.1 Myotis davidii | reverse complement strand
AAATTTGGTAACATGCTTTTAAGATTCTCTCTTTGTCTTTTGCTCTTGGCCTTCACAAATACACACCTATCAACAAGTGAATCTGAAAATCAAGTGAATAATCTGATGAACAGAATGAACTGGTGATTTTAATAGAATCAGGGGCATAGAAAGGGAATGGACTGGCTATTCTTGGTGGGGAAAGGGGTGTGGGGGATGCGGGAAGAGACTGGACAATAATCGTGCATCTATGGACGAGGACAATGGGTGGGGAGTGAGGGCGGAGGGTGGGGCGGGAACTGGGAGGGGGGGAGTTATGAGGGGGAAAAAGAGGAACAAATGTAATAATCTGAACAATAAAGATTTAATTAAAAAAAGAAAAGAAAGTGGCTCTTACTTAGCAAGCCAGAAAGAGGGTCCTCACCAAAAACCTGATGATGCTGGCACCCAGACCTTGGACTTCCCAAACTCCAGAACCATGATAATGCCCTAATCCCAGTTTTGATTTCAGTCAAGGGCACATGCCTGGGTTGCGGGCTTGATCTCCATTAGGGGATATGCAGGAGGCAGCAGATTAATGCTTCTCTCTCATCATTGATGTTTCTCTCTCTCTCCCTCTCCTTTCCTCTCTGAAATCATCAATAAAATATATATATATTTTAAAAAAGAACCATGAAAATAACTGTTTGTTCTTTAAGCCACCCAGTCTGTGGTATTTTATAGCAACTGGAGCAAAGTTTGCAAATATTTTTTCCCATTCTGTAGGTTGCCTTTTCACTCTGTTGAATGTGCCCTCTGATGCACAAAAATTTTCAAGTTTGATATAGTCCCATTTTCATTTTTGCTTTTATGGTCTTCACTTTTGGTGTTATATCTAGGAAGTCTTTATCAAGTCTAATGCCATAAAGCATTTTTCATGTTTTCTTCTTGAAGCTTTATAATTGTGGGTCTTACACTTAGGTCTTAATTCTATTGTGAGTTAATTTTATATATGGTGTAAGTTGCAGGTCCAACTTTTTTCTTTTAAAAGAAGATACGCAGTTTTCCCATCAGCATTTGTTGGAGCGACTGTCCTTTCCCCGTCATGTGGTTTTGCACTCTTGTTGAATATCATTTGACCGTAAACATGAGAGTTTATTTCTGGTCTCTCTATTCTATTCCATCGGTATATTTGTCTTCATACCAATACCACACAGTTTTGATTACTCTGGCTTTGTAATGCATCTTGAAATCGGGAATTTTGAATCTTCCTACTTTGCTCTTCTTTTTCAAAATTATTTTGGCTGTTCGGGGGTCCCTTCAGATTCCATATGAAATTTATAATGAATTTTTCTATATCTAAAAAAAAAGCCACTTAGATTTTGATAGGGATTGCATTGATTTTGTAGATTGCTTAGAGTAGTATGGATATCTTAACAATATTCTGTCTTCCAATGGTGAACACAGGGTATGTTTCCAGAATGTCTTCTTTAATTTTTTAGCAATATTTTGTCAGTTTTCAGTATATAAATCTTTCATCTCCTTGATTAGATTTATTTCTAGGTATTGTATTCTTTTTGATGCAGTTGTAGATGGAATTTTTTTTATTAATTTCCCTTTCAGATTAATTGGCTAGTGTATAGAAATGCAACTGTTGTGTTTTGGTGTTATATCTGCTTTTTTACTGAATTTGTTTATTGGTTCTAACAGGTTGTGTTTGTTTTTTTGTGTGTTGTTTTTTTTTAACCTTTAGGATTTCCTACATATAAGATCATGTTATCTGTGAACAAAGGTAGTTTTACTTCTTCCTTTCCAAGTTGGGTGCCTTTTTGTGTTTTTTTTTTCTTCAGGCCTAACTGCTCTGGCTAGGACTTCCCATACTATGAGTGGATGTGGTGAGAGAGTGGTCATCTTACCTTGTTCCCAATCTTCGAGGAAAAGTTCTCAGTCTTTAGTCACTGAGTATGATGTTAGCCACTGGCCTTTAATGTGTGGCCTTTAATATGTTGAGATAATTTCCTTCTATTACTAGTTTGAGTGTTCTTTATCATGAAAGGGCATTGAATCTTGTCAAATGCTTTTTTCTCTATCAGTTTAGATCACCATGTGGTCATTTTAACTTAAAAAATTTTTATTGACATATACATGGAAAAGTACATATATAGGGTGGGGCAAAAGTGGGTTCACAGGTGTGAGTACTCGAAACTGTTTATTCTGGTATTATTATTGATTGGTTGTTCTATTATTTTCCATAAGAACAACTTAAATTTACTTTTGTCTCACTCTCTATATCAGTGTATATAGCTCAATGCATACTGCAATGGCAGCTACCATATAAATGTCCCAAGTCAAGACATAGAACAGTACCAGCACCTCATAAACTGCCTTTATGCTTCTTCCACTCTCCATCCTTTCTTCATCTCTAAAGGCACCTTTTGCTATCTTGACTTTTAATAATATAGATTGGTTTTATCGGTTTTTGAACTTTGTATTTAAAAAGTTGTATAGTATATATACTCTTCTGTGTCTGTTTTTCACCCTCCTTATATTTGTGAAATTTGTTCATGTTGTTCCCTGTATCACAAGTTCATTAATTTTCATTGTATAGTTATCCAATTGGATGAATCAGATATGGTTTACCATTTACTGTGGAGGGTTGTTTAGGATATTTATAGTCTTGAGCTATTAAAGAATAATGCTGCTGTGTGCCATCATTTACTTATCTTTTGGTGCACAAGTGCATGCATTTCTTTCTGGTATACGCTAGGATCTAATAACTGGATTATAAATAAGTCATAGAATACTTAATATGTTCAACTTTGGTAGATAATATCAAATTGGTTCCCAAAGTGATTTTGAGTTTTCATTCTGCATGAGTGTGCCAATTACTCTGTAGCATCATTAATACTTGATATTGTGACATGGGAGTATTTTATGGTTTTAAATTAGCTTTTGCCTAGTAATAATTTGAGAATCTTTATATATATAAAACCTGTCTTGAGTTTGCAATTTTACAATTTACATATAAAACCTGTCTTGAGTTTATAATTTACATATAAAACCTGTCTTGAGTTTATAATTTACATATAAAACCTGTCTTGAGTTTACAGTTTTTTGTGAAGAGCATATTCAGGTCCCTTGACATTTGTTTGTTTCTTTTTAAAAAAAAATCAATTTGTAGGAAGCCTGTGTATGCCGGGTGGGGTGAAAGTAGGTTTATAGTTGTGGATACATGAAACACAGTTTATTCTTCTATTATTATGTATTAATTGTATTATTTTCTGTGGGGAAGCACAGGACTTGGTTGGAATGTCTGTAAGGAGTATTCTTTGAAAGGTTGGGGGGCCTCTGAGGGGACCTTGCTGAAGGCGGCAGCCCCTACCTTGACTTTTCCAAACAAGTCCAATCCCCTGGGGTGTTTTGCTAGAATCTCTATGTATAGTCTTTAAAGACTTGGTCTTGTAGAAGCATATACTTTCTTAAGAATACTTGCCCTGCTGATTGTATCTCAATGTTAATTTGAGTTCAAACTGTTAAAATAAAAAGCCAATAAGGCAGGCGAACAGGACTGCTTTTACTACTGAAGTAAAAAGTTCCTTAACCCTCTTTTTCACAGAAACCTACGTCAAAGTAATCTGTTCATCCATTGCTCAGGGTCTGCTGGTCAGTCCGGCAGTTTTCCATACAAACAATTGTAAACCTACTGTTGCCCCACCCTGTATTCTAAATATGGTATTTTTCAGTATGTATGTTATAAATATCTTCCAGTCTGATTTGCCTTTTCATTCTCTTAAAGATAAATCTTAATGAATAGCAGTTATTAGTTTTAATGAAGTTCAGTATATCATTCTTTTTCTCTATGACTTAAGAAATATAATTTATATCCTGTTTGAAAAAATCTCTGTCCTACAGTTATTAAGGTACTTTTTTGTATTTTCTTTTAGAAGCTTTTTTGTTTTACCTTTACATTCAGATATGCAACCTGACATTAATATTTTTAAATAGTTTAATTTGACATTAATTAAAATGTCAGACTTACAGATTTTCTTCACTCAAATTCCTAAAATGTTAACATTTTATTATGTTATTAGTGGCCCGGTGCACAAAATTTGTGCACATTAAAAGGGAATTAATTAGAGGAAATATTTTAATATTGCTATTTGCCCTTTATAATAGAAGTATCAGAGATGAAAGAAAATTAGTAAAATGTATATGAAAATCTTCCTCCTATCAGGGTCTGGGGCACGCTGTGGGACCCAGAGTCAAGTCCCTGCCCACCCACATGCGGGCCCCACCCCTGTCAAGCCCCACTGGGCGGGGGCACAGCCTCACATCCCCCGGCACCAGGGTGGGGGACACGGCCTAAGGTCCCCCGGCCCAGTGCTGGGGTGGAGGGCATGGCCTCAGGTCCCCCGTCGCGCTGTGCTATGTTGGGCATGGCCTGGGGGCATGGCCTCAGGTCCCCCGTCAAACCCTGCCATGTTGGGGGCATGGCCTCAGGTCCCCTGTAAAGCCCCGCTGGGCGGGAGGTGCGTCCTGAGGTCCCCCGTCAAGCCCCACCAGGCAGGGGAGTGCAGCCTCAGGTCCCCGGCCCACACCATACAGTCTAAGGGTCCTGCTGATCACTCGTTATGGCTTGTTATGGGAACCCCGTTTCCGCTGTGGGTGAAGCCATTTTGTGATGGTATGATGGAGTGAGGGTCAATTTGCATATTATCTCTTTATTATATAGGATTACTACAATGATAGTTGAATATTGATATACAAATTCTATATAATAAAAGCCTAATGTGCAAATTGCCCTCTCATGCGGTCATTCAACCAGGAGACTGGGAGTTTGACCGCTGGTTATGACATCAGTTGACCACCAGGGGGCGGCATAGAACATTGTAGACATTGGTGACACGCTGTGACCTCTTGCTGGCTACTTGGGGGCAGGGGTGATGGGGACCGGAGGTGTAGTGAGAACGCTGTGTCCGCTGAGCTCGCTCACCCCCTCCTACCCTCCCCCAGTACACCAGGGCTTGTGCAACGGGGAAGTCCCCATGCTCAGGTGCTGGGCTCCCACGAGGAGCCTGCCCCGCCTTTGCGTGGTGTCTTCCCAGTGAGCTGGGCCGAGCCGCTGGGACCACAGAGGCTCGTCTGGCTCCTCATGCAGGAGCTGGTGTGCAAGGCCGGCCAGGAGAGAGTGCGCTGCCTGCCTGGCTTCTGTGCAGCACTGCTGGGTGGGACAGAGGCCCACGATGCACCCTGGCCCGCAGCATTTGGCTGCGCTCACCACATCTCCGCATGGAGACTTAGGTGCTGTGATTCAGGCGGAAGGGAGTATGTGCTGCCCAGGGCCCAGAGGTTAGCTGGGACCTGCCCTTCCACGCCAGACAGCTGCGCTTCGATTGCCGGCCATGCATGAATTTTGTGCACCAGGCCTCTAGTTTATACTAATAAAAGGGTAGTATACTAATTAGACTGGGCGTCTTCCGGACGACCATCCAGATGTCCTTCTGGATAAAGCCACAGCGGCTGCCTGAGGCGCAGATAAGCCGTGAATGGCGGCAGCCACTGCCCAGGGCTGGCCTGAGGTGCTGACAAGCCATGGATGGCGGTAGCCACTGCCCAGGGCTGGCCCAAGGCTCAAGCAAGCCACGGATGGTGGCTGCCTCTGTGAGGGCCTGAAGCTTAGGTAACAAGGGCTGAGTGGAGACTCAGGCAAGCCACGGTGGCTGCGAGGGCTGAGGCTCAGGCAGAGGAAGTGTTATAGGGGCATCACCTTGCCTCCCACAGAGGGAAGCCAGAGGCAGCAGCAGCCAGGGGGTGATGGAGGTGGTGTCTTCCCCTGATTGGCTGGTTGCCTCCTGCAGAGGGAGGCCAGACTGCAGCTTAGGACCTCTCCCTGCCTAAGCCATTAGTAGGACATCCCCTGAGGGCTCCCGGACTGTGAGAGGGGCCAGGCTGGGCTGAGGGAACCCTGTCAGTTTTTTGTGCACCAGGCCTCTAGCCTACAATAATAAAAGAGAAAGGTGCAAATTGACCATATCTTCATGATGCCCACCAGCCAATCAGGAGTGAGTGTGCAAATTAACCTCATTGCTTCCGCGGAGACTGACAGCAGGGAGGAGGCAGCTCCAAGCACTGCATGGCCTGCGTGGCAGTCGCCACTGCGACTGGGGAGCAGGCAAGCATGGCCCGCAGGCAGCTTCCAGCACAGCCTGCTTGGCCGTCACCGTGTCAACCAGGGAGCAGGCAAGCGTGGCCCGCAGGCAGCATCCAGCACATCCTGCTTGGCAGTCACTGCCGTGTGGAGGAGGCAGACCCCTCAGAGAGCAGAGAACCACGGGGAGCGGACCTAAGCCATCAGTAGGACATCCCCTGAGGGCTCCCAGATTGGTGAGGGTGCAGGTCAGGCTGAGGGACACACACACACACACACACACACACACACACAATGCACGAATTTTGTGCACTGGGCCTCTTGTATAGATATAAACATTGAAATGCTAGAGCCATCTTGTAATTGTATACAAAAGTTGATTGTTAAAAATTCACAAATTTTCATGTGAATATTAAATCATGATAACTTGAAATGAGACATAGAGGAGTATTTATTTCACGGAAATTAGCAAATGCAAGAAATCACTCTTTCTCCCTTTTTTACATCAAAGTACTTTATTTAAAAAAGTAAAAATAAATGCATAACTTAAAATAAGTGGGTGTGTGTTGTCACAAGATAAGAATGTAGGAAGTGAGTAGTAACACAATTAGAAGAAATTGATTGAAAGAAGGTAACAGTGTTCCCTGTGCAAGAATTCAGGAATTTTTAGATTCTTAAATGTGACATTTCAGTTGCATGACCGAAGTTTTCAATTCGCAAGCTGAAATAAAACCAACTACTTTGCCTCTAGTATGATGAATATGGCCATACAAGAAATCAATTCTTAAATGAAAACATTTTTAAGTGAAACTTTAAGTGGATTATTGCTTACCAAAAATGAAATGAGATAACACTTCACTAGAATGATAATATTGAAACTTAGCATATAGCTTCAGATCCAGTCTATACTAGCAGTGTTTTTGGAATTAATTGGTGGTTCAGGAGAAATTTGTATTTGTAAAGCTTGTATTGTAGTCTTATCACCTCTTGAAACCAAACTATGGTTGTAATTTCAGGATTACTTACTAAAATTTAAATAATGTGATTTGCAGTTTTGGTAAAACATATTTAAAATTACCTTATCTAATAAAGGGGGAATATGCAAATTGAGCATCATGCCGTAACGGTCATAATGGCTACACCAACAGCGGAGGCAGGGATTCTGTAACACCAGATGGCTGCACCCACAGTGGAGTCAAGGATTTCCTAATACAAGATGACTGCGCCCATAGCGGAGGCAGGGATTCTGTAACACAAGATGGCTGCGTCCACAGCAGAGGCCGAGTTCTGTAACAAGCCTTAATGAGCAAGCAGCAGGGACCTGAGGCTGCGTGACGCTGGGCTGGGGCAGGGGACCTGAGGCTGCACCACCCGCCTGGCAGGGCTTGATGGGGGACCTGAGGCCGCACCCCCCACCTGGCGGGCCTTGACGGGGGTGGGGTCAGCCGGGTCTGGATCTAGCCCAATGTGGGTTGGGCCAGCCAGGTCTGGGTCTTGTGTGATTTTGAGGTGCACGTGGTGGTCAGGGACTTGACTCTGGTTCCCGTGGCATGGCCCAGCCTCTGACAGGAGGGAGATTTTTATATACATTTTACTAATTTTCTTTCATCTCTGACACTTCTATTATAGAGAAAGGGCAAATAGCAATATTAAAATATTTCCTCTAATTATTTCCCTTTTAATGTGCACAAATTTCGTGCACCGGGTCATTGGTAAATACAATAAAATGACAAAATAAAAATTACCCAATGGTTATTTTTAAAAATTTACTAATTTACAGAAAATGAATTACTTAAAACTTTTAACTCTTGTTAATCCTGAGTAGTTAGCTTCCCTAAAATGTTTCTTCTTAAACTAAATGCAAGAGTGAAAATAATAAATTGACTCATTCCCATTTTATCATTCTTTTGTATATGCCATGGAGTAAAATTATTTAACATGATTTAAAGTATTCAGTAATTTCATTGAATTTTAGAAAATATACCAATACAGATTAAACCAGAAGTTAGATTTGTGTACCCCTTTTCTCTATATTCATATATACTCATATACACATATATATACAATAGGTAATATTTATATAAATATATACCTGTTATGCTTACATTGCATGCATTTTATGAGGATGTTTTATGTTATGGACTTATATACCAAATCATGAAGTAGATGCCTGTATTGAATATTTTTTAAAATCTTACAACGGTTTTTATGTATCTCCAAAGAAAATTGTCCTTAGGTTAATCAACTTGTATGAGAGTTTCTGCAAAGATTCAAGATTTTAAATAAATAAAACATTTTCTATGAACAACTATATATATGCCAACAAATTGGACAATTTGGGTGAAATGAACAATTTCCTAGAATCTTCCCAAATTCAATCAGGAAGAATCAGAAAGCCTGACTAGATCTATAAAAACTAATGAAGCAGTAATCAAAAAACTTCCAGCAAACAAAAGTCTTACTACAAATGGCTTCACAGGTGAATTTTACCAAACATTCAAAGAAGAACTGACACCCATCCTCCTCAAATTGTTCCAAAAAATTTTCAAGAAGAAGGAAGACTTCTAAACTCTGTCTACAAGGCCAGCATTATCCTAGTTCCAAAACCACATAAAGACACTACACAGAAAGAAAATTATAGGCCAGTATCCCTGATGAACAAAATATTAGCAAATAGGAAGCAGCAATCTACACTAATAAAAGAGAAAAATGATAATTGACGTACGACGCTAACCTTTTCATTGGCTAATCAGGGCTATATGCAAATTAACTGCCAACTCAGATGGCAGTTAACTGACAACAAAGATGGCGGTTAATTTGCATATGTGGGCACAATGCACAGTGATGGGAGCTAGGCATGGTCGAAGCTGGCAGTCCCGGGAGCGAGGGGTCCCTTGCCTGGGCCTAAAGTGGAGCCCATGATCGTGGAGCCGCTGCATCTGTGGGTCCCCGCTGCCCAGGCCGGATGCCTCAGCCAGAGGCGTCCTGCAGGGGTAGGGGCGGAGCCTGCATGATCGCGGCGCCCCCCCCGCTGCCACTGCGGGTCCCCGCTGCCCAAGCCGGATGCCTCGGCCAGAGGCGTTAGGCCTGGGCAGGGGCGGAGCCTGCCACCGCGGGGAGCTGGGGGTTCCCTGCCCAGGCCTAATGCCTCGGCCAGAGGCATTAGGCCGGGGCAGGGGCGGAGCCTGCCACCGCGGGGAGCTGGGGGTTCCCTGCCCAGGCCTAATGCCTCGGCCAGAGGCATTAGGCCGGGGCAGGGGCGGAGCCTGCCACCGCGGGGAGCTGGGGGTTCCCTGCCCAGGCCTAATGCCTCGGCCAGAGGCATTAGGCCGGGGCAGGGGCGGAGCCTGCCACCGCGGGGAGCTGGGGGTTCCCTGCCCAGGCCTAATGCCTCGGCCAGAGGCATTAGGCCGGGGCAGGGGCGGAGCCTGCCACCGCGGGGAGCTGGGGGTCCCCTGCCCAGGCCTGCAGCCTGGGCCCGCGGCATCAGGCCTGGGCTGGGGGCTTGGGGTCGCCTGCCCAGGCCTGATGCCTGGGTCAGAGGCCTCAGGCTTGGGCGGGGGGGGGAGCAAGCGATCAGAGGGAGATGGGGGTCCCCTGTCCAAGCCTGACACCTCTGGCAGAGGCGTCAGGCCTGGGTAAGGGGCTGATCCTGCAATTGGAGGGTGATTGGGGTCAACGCCTGAGGGCTCCCAATATGTGAGAGGGGGCAGGCTGGGCTGAGGGACACTCCCCACTCCACACACACACCCAGTGCACGAATTTCGTGCACCGAGCCCCTAGTATATTATAAAAATCATACACCATGACCAACTGGGATTTATTTTGGGGACTCAAAGTTGGTATAGTATTCATGAGTCAATAAATGCAATACACCACATAAAATGAAGGATAAAAATCAGATGAATATATCAATAGATGCAGAAAAAGCATTTGACAGAATCCAGCACCCATATATGATAAAAACTCTCACTAAGGTGGGAATAGAGGGGTCATACCTCAACATAATAAAGGCCTACATATGAAAAAAATATACAGCCAACATCATAATGGTCAAAAACTAAAAGCATTTCCCTTAAAACGGGGAACAAAATAGGGATGTCCCCTTTCATTTCTCATTCAACATAGTACTGAAAGTACTAGCCACAGTGATAGGTCAAGAAAAAAAAAGGCATCCAAATTGGAAAGGAGGAAGTAAAGCTATCATTATTTGCAGATGGCATGATGTTGTATATAGAAAACCCTAAAGACTCTATCAAAAAGTAATTAATAAATGAATTTGGCCAACTAGCAGAAAACAAAAGTAGCATCCAGAAATTGATGGCATTTTTATATACCAATAATGAAGTCTCAGAAAGAGAAACTAAAAAAAATAAAAAATTACAATCCCATTGCCTTAGCTGGTGTCACTCCGTGGTTGGAGCGTAGGCCCCCAAACCATAGGGTCACAGGGTTGATTCTTAGTCAACGGCATGTACTTGAGTTGCATGCTTGATTCCTGGCCACAGTCAGGATGTGTATGAGGCAACCACGTATCTCTCACATGGATTTTTTTTCTCTCTGTCCCCCACTCCTTTCTCTACCATTCTCTCTAGAAAATTAGTGGAAAAAATATCCTGAGGTGAGGATTAACAACAAAAATCCCATTTACCATTGCAATAAATAAAACAAGTTTTTACCTAGGAATAAACTTAACTCAAGATGACAAAGACCGCCGAAACCGGTTTGGCTCAGAGGATAGAGCGTCGGCCTGTGGACTGAAAGGTCCCAGGTTCGATTCCGGTCAAGGACATGTACCTGGGTTGCGGACACATCCCCAGTGGGGGATGTGCAGGAGACGGCTGATAGATGTTTCTCTCTCATCGATGTTTCTGACTATCTCTCTCCCTTGCTCTCTGTAAAAAATCAATAAAATATATATTTTTTTAAAAAAGATGACAAAGACCTGTACTCGGAAAACTACAAGATACTGAAAAAAGAAATAGAGGAAGATACAAACAACTGGAAGCATACACCATGTTCATGGATTGGAAGAATTAACATCATTAAAATGTTCACACTAAAGCAATCTATAGATTCAGTGTAATCCCTGTTAAAATACCAATGGTATATTTCACAGCTCTTGAACAAATATTTCAAAAATTTATATGGAACAAAAAAATGAAAAACTCCAGCAACCACAGCAACCTTGAAAGAGAAGAACAAAGTTGGAGGAATCATAATACCAGATATCAAGTTATACTGCAAAGCCACTGTAATCAAAACAGCCTGGTACTGGTAAAAGAACAGGCATATTGATCAATGGAACAGAACAGATAACCCAGAAATTTACCCAAGCCATTATGCTTAATTATATTTGACAAAGGAGGCAAAAGCACACAATAGAGTCAATTCAATCTCTTTAATAAATGGTGTTGGGAAAATTGGATGAATACATGCAAAAGAATGAAACTATACCACCAACTTATATCATACATAAGAATAATCTCAAAATGGATTTTACAAAAACCTTAAGTGTAAGTGATGATACCATAAAAATACTAGAAGAAACCATAGGCAGCAAAATCTCAGACATCTCTCATAGCAATGTATTTGCCTATACATCTCCTAGGGCAATGGTCAGCAAACTGTGGCTCACGAGGCACATGTGGCTCTTTGGCCCCTTGAGTGTGGCTCTTCCTAAGCCTTAGGAGTATCCTAATTAAGTTAATAACAGTGTACCTACCTATATAGTTTAAGTTTAAAAAATTTGGCTCTCAAAAGAAATTTCAATTGTACTGTTGATATGTGGCTCTGTTGACTAATGAGTTTGCCGACCACTGTCCTAGGGCAAGGGAAACAAAAGAAAATAAACAAATGAGATATCCTACCTAATAATAGAGAAACGTGGTAATTAACCGTAACTTCACTACCCTTCTCTTTGGCTAATCAGCAAGATATGCAAATTAACTGCCAACCAAGATGGCGGCCGGCAGTCAGGCAGCTGAAGCGAACAGGAGGCTTGCTTGCTCCAGTGATGGAGGAAGCCAAAGTTCCCCACCTCCCTCTGCCAGCCTCTGAGCTGCACTAAAAGAAACAATGTTGCAATTATAGAAGCTAAACAAACCCCAGAAACCTGCTTTCAGCCAGCCGGGCCTCAGAGGTGGAGTTGCAACAGTGTTTCAATTATAGAAGCCAAACAAACCCAGATACCTGCTTTCAGCAGTCGAGGCCTCAAGCTGGAGCCGAGCTGCAGACTAAAGCCGGCTCTCAGCTCCAGTGACAGCCATAGAAGGTAAATAAATCCCAGAATAAAAAAGGAGAGGTTGAGAGTTCAGTCACTCGCCAGCCTGAAAACGGCCCTCAGCCCCTCAACCAAACTGGCCAGACACCCCAGTAGGGACCCCCACCTTGAAACGGGTGTGACCAGCTGCAAACAGCCATCATCCTCTCATCCAGGCTGGCCAGGCACCCAAGCGGGACCCCCACCCTGATCTGGGACACCTTTCAGGACAAACCAGCCAGCCCCCACTCGTGCACCAGGCCTCTATCCTATATAGTAAAAGGGTAATATGCAAACTTGACCCTAACAGCAGAAAGACTGGGAATGACTCCCAGACTGAGAGAGGGCACAGGCCGGGCTGAGGTACCCCCTTTCCACCCTGAGTGCACAAATTTTTGTGCACCGGGCCTCTAGTCTACACTAATAAAATAGAAACATGCAAATTGATGTCACTCCACTATGCCCACCAGCCAATCAGAGTGACTATGCAAATTAACCGAACAAAGATGGCGGTTAATTTGCATACGCAGATGTGGAGCGAAGACTGAAGGCTCCGGCCAGAGTGAAGTCTGAAGACTGAAGAGGCTTGGTTTCTCCCCTGCAGCTGCAGTGGAGAAGACAAGCCTCGCTACGGCCGCAGCAGAGAAGCCAAGCCTTGAGGCCAAGCTCTGAAGGCCTGGGTCCTGGGTCCTGGGTCCTGGGTCCTGGAAGAAAACCAGTGCCTGCAGCCTGGGGAAGAAAGGCCTATTGCGCGAATCTTTGTGCACTGGGCTTCTAGTATCAAAATAAACAGCTTCAGCACAGCAAATAAACCATCAAGAAAATGAGAAAGGAACCCACTGTATGGGAGAACATATTTGCCAATGATACATCTGATAAAGGGTTAACTTCCAAAATATATAAGGAACTCCTACAACTTAACAAAAGGCAAACCAACAGTCCAATTTAAAAATGGGTAAAGGACCTAACTAGACACTTCTCCAAAGTGGACATACAGATGGCAAAGAGACATAAAAAGAATGTTTAATGTCACTAGTCATCAGAGAGGTGCAAATTAAAATGACAATGATGTATCACCTCACACCAGTCAAAATGGTTATCATCAACAAATCAGCAAATGACAAGTGCTAGTGAGAATGTGGAGAAAAGGGAACTGTAGTACACACTGTTAGTGGGAATGCAGGCTGGTGCAGCCTTTATGGAAAACCCATATGAAGTTTCCTCAAAATAAATATGGAGCTGCCATTTGACTCAGTGATCTCACTTCTAGGAATATATCCTAAGAAACATGAAACACTACTTAGGAAGAATATATGCACCCCGATGTTCATAAGCAGCACAATTTACAATACCCGAGATCTGGAAACAGCCCACGTGTCCGTTGGTAGATGAGTGGATAAAAAAGCTTTGATACATTTACCCAGGAATGTTATGCAGCTGTAAAAAGAAGAAACTCTTACCCTTTGCCACACATGGAGGGACCTGGAGAGTATTATGTTAAGTGAAATAATCCAGTCAGAGAAAGACAATTATCACATGATCTTACTTACATGTGGATTCTAATGAATAAAATAAAATGACAAAATAGGATCAGAGGTATGGGTACAGGGAACAGATTGGCAGATCTCAGAAGGGAGGTGGTTGGAGGACTGAAATAAATCAACCAACGAACATACATGCATAACCCCTGGACACAGACAATAATGTGAAAGCCTGGGGTGGGATGAGGGAAGGAAGTAGGGGATTAAAGATGTGGGGAAATGAGGACATCTGCAATACTATAAACAAGTTTTGAAAAGTTAAGCACTTTGACACTACTGAATTGTAGAATGCTGCAATTTAGGTATCCTAAAATGTTTCTTATTTTGCCTTTCAGTATAGATTCAATAAAATTTATGATAATTTTCATCCTAACATGTAATTGGCTGATGTTTTATTGGTTGAAATATGTGATAAACTAATAATTGCATATGCAGGTCCTCTACTTTTTATGCAAGTGACATCTGTTTAAGGATTTCTAAATGTATGTGGTTTTATCACTGAAATGATTTGGTTTATAGTAAAGTAGGTGTCACTTAGAAAAGAAAAATAAAACCAGAATGGTAGAAGGCCAATATCAGAACATAAAAGTTAGGACTTGAAGAGTCTTATTCTAATCCTGAGCAAATTTTTCTGCCATTTTGCTCTGTCTGAGGAATCAGTGAAAAATCATAATTCCTATGTAGTTCCTAGAGACTGATAGGATGATGAGGAGGGATTGAGTTTTCATAATCATCATCTTTCCTCGTAAAAAAAAAAAAAGAGTGGTAGAATTGCTTCACTCAGTCATTGCATTTAGTGCCTATCCCAGTGTTTAAAGTGGTGTAGTAGTTGAATTAAATAAATATTGTGTAGAGATGAAAGGGATAGAGAAACAGATTTTAAATAGAAGGTGCTGATATATTGGCTTTATTAGGTCTTAGTTTATTGTCTATAATGACAGACAGTTGGTTAATTATAAGAAATGTATTTCCTTAAATGGTCTGTTGACTAAAAAGTAGTCAACAGAATATTGTAAAATTTCCTTTGACAAGACTATTTCTTTAGGTTAAAGAATAAGACAAATCTTGAGGCCCTCTCTGAAGCATAACCATAACTTTCTTCCCTCTCAGGCGTGCATCTTTACTTTTCTCTCCTATACTCTAAGGGCCCTCAAAAAACTTGCAGCCAGGAGAGCAGCTGGCAGCAGCAGTTAATCCTGAGCTTACTCCCCCGAACTGTTTCCCAGACCCCCTTTCTCTGACTTTTCATTGAACTAACAGCAGCCCACTATGGCTCACTTTTTCCTAAAACAGTTCTAGAGAACCAAAATCAGAGCACCAGGCACTCTCCTGTTGCTTTTTCTATCCTAATCCCTTCTTTTGGTGTCACTGCCCCAGGTTTAATAAACATACTCTCAAATATATAACCTAAGAAAACAAATCTTGGATGTATCATATTTTAACATATTTTAAAGATATATACATATGCTATATATTTTTGTTTTTCAGAGTTGGAGAGTTATCCGGTATATTAATGTCTTATTGATAATGGCAGAACATCCACCACTACTGGATACATCTCAGATTTTAACTAGTGATATTTCTCTTCTATCTGCCCCTATTGTAAGTGCAGATGGAACACAGCAGGTAAGGAAAACAAATGTTTATTTCCTTATGTCTAGTACACATGTATTTCTTTCAGAAGAATGCAAAATTTAAAACAATAAATATCACCTTAGTGGGTTCCTGTTAATTCATGTTTTAAACTCCAGTTCAAAATGTTGTTTTGGTTTCATAAGACAATGAAAAGAGACTGTTTTTGAAGTCATTTCTAAAATGTTGTAGTAATTCATGCTTAAATTTTGTGTGTGTATATAAAGTTGTTTTTGTTTTCCTTTAGAAAAAAATGTAGTTGTCTCTGAGTGTTTTTTAGCTAACTTTAACCTGGTCCTTCATGATTATTATAAATGATGACTTGAAATCATTGAAGTCATTATTTAATTATATAATTAAATGGCTGCCTGTATTATATAATAATTAACTTTATCTTCTTTTTCCTCCTACTCTGGTCTACACTCCCTCCTCCCAAAAGGAAATACACAGTTTTTGAAAAGCTGCTGTGTTTTTCCTACCAACCCATGGCTTTATAAGTATAGTTCTGTAAAGGGATGAGAATGATGGGCTTATATTAAGTACCTCTTACTCACCAAGCAATGTGCTTAGTTTTCACAGCAACCCTATGTGTAGGGATTTTAATATAGTAAGAGAGGAAACAAAGACTAAGAACAGCAGAATAATAATGAGGAGGAGAAGGAACATTTTGAGTGCTCACTATGTAAAAAACATTGTACTAGGACCTTTATGATCTTTTTTTTTTTTTTTAACAATCTTATGAAGCAGGTTTACTTGTGTCCATCTTGCAGATGAAAGAAAATGAAAGGCTCAAGATCACATAAAGTTGCCCTGACTGGTTTGGCTCAGTGGATAGAGCGTCGGCCTGTGGACTGAAGAGTCCCAGGTTTGATTCTGGTCAAGGGTATGTGCCTTGGTTGCGGGCACATCCCCGGTCGGGCGTGTGCAGGAGGCAGCTGATCAATGTTTCTCTCTCATTGATGTTTCTGGCTCTCTATCCCTCTCCCTTCCTCTCTGTAAAAAAATCAATAAAATATATTAAAAAAAAAGATTACATGAAGCTTTTGCTCATACTGCCTCCCTGGGAAACTATGAAAAAATTAGTCATATTTTGTTTCTTTACAAACTTAGTGGACAATTATGATTTTCTTACAAGATAGGAGACTTTTTTTGTTAACTGCTGTTGAAAATGCAAGAGTGGGTTGAATTGTAATTTTTTCTGTTTTGAATAAACATGGCATGATAAGTGTATCCTGGGTTTAATTAACTTATAGCAGCAACTTCATTTCACTAACTTTTCTTTATGGTCAAATTTAAGTCTGTTAAGATTCTTTTTTTTTTCCTGCAAAAATAATAAATATGACATGTATTCATTTACTTTAAGGTCCCAGGAGTGCCTTCAGTTGTCATTGTTGTTTCAGGCAGATCACTGGCTTCATGTTGTTTAGATAGTCCAATGCATAAAAGAATCTATTAACAACTAGGACTTTATATGATGCATATAAGCATAACCAATGGACATAAGACACTGGGGGGTAGGGGAGGCCAGGGGATTGTCAAGGGTGGGGGAAAAAAGGAGACATATGTAATACCCTTTGTAATACTTTAAGCAATAAAACTGAAAAAGAAAAGAATCTATTAAGCAGTTAATTATAGTACTGTACATTGATGTTGCTACAGTGTGTAGTCCAAGCATGTCAAACTCATGACCTACGGGCCGCATGCGGCCCACAGTGAATATTTTTGTGGCCCAGCCAATATAACGGTATGTAAGAAACATTTTAATAAAAATTTCGGAACTTAATTTTTAATACATAATTACATAATTATTAAGAGCTAGCTACAACGTTCGCTAATGACCGATTACTATAATCGTGTTGCATTCATTTCCCTTATGCACCTTTCGCACAGGCGCACCCTTTCTCTCCACTAATACTAGCAGCGAATATTTTAGCAGCCAATTGCCATGTCATTAGTCTTGGACTGACTTGTTTGGTGTGTGCAACAGGAAATTTTTCGCTTTCAGAGAACAAGATAAATAGGTTTATTTGCATTACGCTTGTTAATGTCTGGTAAGTAAGTTAATGTTCAAGAAGAAAAAGATAATAATTTTTGTTAAAATGTTCTATTATTTTATGTTAACTATTACTCATTTATTTCAGCCCTTTGTATTCAGCATGTCTATTGAAATAAACCTACGTTTCTATGAAAACTGAAGCTTTCGGCTTTTTTTGCGGCCCACATAAATTTAAACCTTGTTTATTTGGCTCGTGTTAGCCTTTGAGTTTGACATCCTTGGTGTAGTCTGTTAAAAAGAAGGCAGTAGGCTGAAATAAGACCACCTGCCCTCCTGAAATCTTATTGGGGGACCATGCTAGCAAGTGACAGTAGTGGCATAGATGGATGCAGTAAACCCTTGATTTTATGGACCTTGATTTAATGGACTTCGAATTTAATGGAAGCAATTTCTGGTCCATATGTAATAGGTGAAAATTAACACCCTGTTAATTGTAAAATGCTTTTAACCAAGATTTGCTTATAATTAAATTAGCAGGTTATTTTTTTATTGTTAATTACTGTTATTTTTAACAAATTTTAGCAAATAGCCATATGTTGGAAGAAACAGTTATTTGCCAACATAAATAAATATTACGTATCTACAGCTATAGTCTGCATATTTAATTCCACAAGTCACTGCTCATAAACAACGTTCAGCGAATGATTACCACGTGATCATACTGCATCTCATGCGGTAATTGGTTCTGTTGTTTTGGGGGTTTTTTTTGTTTTGTTTTTTATTTAATGTATTTTTTTAAAAAATGGATTTTATTTTATTTCATTTATTGCTTAAAGTATTACAAAGGGTATTACATATGTGTCCTTTTTCCCCCCCCCCGCCCTTGACAATCCCCTGGCCTCCCCTACCCCGCACTGTCTTATGTCCATTGGTTATGCTTATATGCATGCATACAAGTCCTTCGGTTGATCT
>NW_006290023.1:186892-201116 GCF_000327345.1 Myotis davidii | reverse complement strand
TTTTGTCAAATGCTTTTTCTGCATCAATTGATATGACCATGTGGTTTTTTTCTTTCAATTTGTTTATGTGATGTATCACATTTATTGATTTGCGGATATTGTACCATCCTTGCATCCCTGTGATAAATCCTACTTGGTCGTGGTGTATGATCTTTCTGATGTACTGCTCGATCCGATTTGCTAAGATTTTGTGGTTCTGTTGTTTTATGACATAACTCTCTGCAGCAGTTTTAACATGCTCTAAGCCACACCCCAGCCATGTGCATTTGTTTACTCACAGTGACTGGTGATTGCAAGCATTTACTAGACCTACTCAGTATAAATTTAAGGTACAATAATACATATAGAAAACTTTTCTGTGAAATTAAACTTTCATACATACTTAATTTTAATTATATAAATGTATGTACAGAAGTAAAAACAAGAAAACTAGTCTAGCCAGCCTGATTCAGCGGTTGAGCATTGACCCAGGAACCAAGAGGTCATGGGTTCAATTCCAGGTCAGAGCACATGCCTGGGTTGTGGGCTTGATCCCCAGTAGGGGGCATGCCGGAGGCAGCTGATCAATGATGTGTCTGTCTCATCGATGTTTCTCTCTCTATCCATCTCCCTTCCTCTCTCTCTAAAAAACATTGGTAAAAATATCCCCAAACATTCAAAACAAAGAACAGCTAAACTGATTTGTCAATTTTTTTAACATACACATTTGTGAAACTTACTTTACTATATAATAGACTTTTGGCTTTAAGGGACAACATCTCACCTGAATTAATCTGTTATATTAAGGTTTTACTGTATAGAGAAAGGAACTAGGGATAGAAGAATCTACTAGAACAAGATTAGAAGGATCAGATATGGTCATTATGTCTAGAGGACAGTTTTTTAGATTGGATTTGAAAAATAGGTTTCAGGAGGTGGAGTAAAACCTTAAATTCTAACTAGCAGAGTATCTTGTAGTTTTATGGGGAGAAATAAAGATGAGTGGGAAGTATACATGACTTGGTTCATAGATTTATACTTGATTTGGTGCACTCAGACAAGTTTTTAAACTTCTCTAATTGCTCTAAAATGGAGGTAATAATAGCTTCTTTAGAGTAGCTATAGCTATGAGGGTGAAATGAGCCTGAAGGAGTTCAGTAAATGTTTGCTGAATCTGAATTGAAGCACTCAATAAATGTTTGAAATACTGAAGAAATTTATAGAAATGCCTATCAGGACTTAAATCAATAGATGTAGTTATAGTAAACAGTAAGTAGATAAAGAAACTAAGAGGTAGTTATACTAAAGTGTAAATGTGAAGCAAAAGTGGACCAAAGCTGTGGTAGAAATGGAAGTAACTGAACAAAAGTAGGTAATAATTGCCCTAGCCGGGCTAAGTGGATAGAGCATCGGCCTGCGGACTGAAGGGCCCCAGGTTTGATTCCCTGTCAGGCCACATGCTGGGTTGTGGGCTCAATCCCAGTAGGGGGGCATGATGCATGCTAACAATTAGAGGTGGGAAGTAAATAAACTTAAAAACAGGCATTTCTTTGTCTTAATTTAGGAACTTATTGGTATGCCATACATGATCAAGTTAGAGCTTTCCTGTAGAGATATGACACCTGGTTGGTGCCTGGAGTTAAAAAACAAACCCAAAGATACTTCCTGATAGGAGGAAGTGTCAAGTGCATGCATGATGTTAAAAACTCTTATAGTTGGCCATCCAGATTATCCATTGCCTCATCTGTATTTTCTGGTTTTATATAGTAAACGTTTGATACTATGCCATATTATATATAGTGGGTCTTTTGGCGTATGAATTATACTAGAGGGAATCCCTCTCTCCTGACATTATTGTTACTAGTGTTGCTTTTTGGGAAGCTGTAATATACATTTTTTATTCATTTTGACTAGCAGCATTTGAACTCTTTTGTGTTCGAAGAATCTTCATCACCCTTTTAAAAAAATTATTAAACTTTATTTTTAGAGCAGTTGTAGGTAACAAAAATTAAAGAGCTTTCATATATATGAGACAGTACTGGTTCCCTATTATTAACATCTTATATGGATGAGGTACATCTGTCACAATTATTAACTTCCACAGTTGATGCTAGGGTTCACTTGGTATTTTACAGTTCTTTGGTTTTGACAAATGTATAATGTCATATATCACCATTAAAATATCATAGAGAATAGTTTAACTACCCTAAAAATCTTCTGTGCTCTACTTAGTCATCCCTCCCTCACTTTCCATCCCACCCCAATCCATGGCAACCACCAATATTTATACTGTCCCTATAATTTTATCTTTTCCAGAATGTCATATAGTTGGATTCATACATTATGTAACCCTTTCAAACCAACTTCTTTCACATAGCAGTGTGTTCTAGATAATTTATTTTCATGGCTTAATCGCCCATTTCTTTATATTATTGAGTGATACTTCATTGTACCATAGAGTTTATTCACCTACTGAAGGACTTGGTTGTTTCCAGTTTTTGGCATTTATAAACAAAGCTGCTTTAAACATTCATGTGCAGGTTTTTGGATGGGAGTAGATTTTCAACTCAATTGGGTAAATATGTAGGAGCATGATTGGTGGATCATGTATGATAGGGTTATGTTTATCTTTATAAGAAACTGCTAAACTGTTTTCCAAAGAGCATTTACCATTTTGCTTTCTCAAGCATGTGCTTGATTTGAGATTATATCTTTTTTTAAAAAATTCTTTATTTTTTTTATTACAGTTGACATACATTATTCTATTAGTTTTAGGTATACAGCATAGTGATCAGACATTTATATAACTTAGGTAATAATCACCCTGATATATCTAGTACCCATCTGACACCACACATAGTTATTCCAATATTATTGACTATATTCCCTATGCTGTACTTTACATCCCCATGACTATTTTGTAACTACTATTTGTAATTCTTAATCCCTCCCCATTTTTCACCCATTCCCCCTCTCATCTAGCAACCAACAAAATGTTCTGTGTGTTTATGAATTTGTTTTGTTGGCTCATTTTTTGTTTTTTGTTTTTCTAGATTTCACATATAAGTGAAATCATGTGGTGTTTGTAGTTCTCTCTCTGACTTATTTTACTCAACACAGTACTCTCTAGGTCCATTCATGTTGTTGCAGATGGAAAGATTTTATGCTTTTTTATGGCTGAGTATTATTCCATTGCATCTGTGTACCACTTCATCTTTATTCATTCATCTATTAATGGACACTTAGGTAGCTTCCATTATATTGGCTATTGTAAATAATACTGCAATGAACATATGATGCATGTGTCTCTTTGATTTAGTATTTTAGGTTTCTTTGGATAAATACCTAGATGTAGAATTGCTGGGTCCTTCTTTGTCTCTTGTTACAGCCTTTATTTTAAAGTGTATTTTGTTTGGTATAAGTATTGCTACCCCAGTTTTTTTTTCTTGTTTCCATTGTTAGGAATTTTTTTCCATCACTTTACTTTGAGTTTGTGTGTGTGTCTTTCAATCAGAAGTGAATCTCGTATAGGCAGCATATATAAGGGTCTTGATTTTTTTTTTAAATATATATTTCTTTGTTGATTTCAGAGAGGAAAGGAGAAGGAGAGAGAGATAGAAACCGCAATGACAAGAGGGAAACATTGATCGGCTGCCTCCTGAACACCCCCCACTGGGGATTGAGCCCACAACCCAGGCATGTGTCCTTAACCGGAATTGAACCTTGCAGCCTTCAGTCTGCAGGCCGACGCTTTATCCACCGAGCCAAGCCAGCTAGGGCAGGCTCTTGATTTTTTTAATCTATTCGGCCATCTTAAATCTTTGATGGGAATATTTTACTTTTACTTTTAAAGAAATTGTTGATAGATATGTAGTTGTTGCCATTTTATTATTTGTTTATTTTAGATATTTTAGAATAGTTTAATGATTTTTAAAAAAATATTTTAACTGATTTCAGAGAGGGAGAGGGAGAGATAGAAACATCTGTGATGAGAGGGAATCATTGATTGGCCGCGTCTTGCATGCCCCCTACTGGGGATCAAGTCCACAACCCTAGCATGTTCCCTTGACTATAATCGAACCTGGGACCCTTAATTCCGCAGGCTTACACTCTATCCACTGAGCCAAACCAGCTAGGGCATGATTTTTTTTAAAGAGTGAGATAGAGGGAGCGGGAGAGAGAGAGAGAGAGACATCAATGAGAGAGTGTAATATTGATCACCTGCCTCCTGCACACCCCCTACTGGGGATCGAGCCTGCAACTCAGGCATGTGCCCTGAGTGGGAATTGAACTGACAGTTTTTGGGAGAACCAGACAAGGCCCAGCCCACTGAGCCACTATGATGCAGAATTTGCTTTAGTGGGGCTCTGGTGCCTGCTGAGACTGCTCTTTGGGTGTGTCTTTTATGGAGGTGGTTGGTTGATACTCTGGTGTGGTATAAAGCTGGCCATTGGGTGTGCTATTTCTAGAATTTTTGGGGGAGGGTGCAGGGTTTACTATTTACATTTTTTTATCTTTCTTTTTCTTCGTGTTAAGAAGTCTTTTTAACATTTCTTCTAATAGTGTTTTGGTGATGATGAAGTATTCAGTTTTCTCTTATCTGGGAACCTTTTTATCTCTCCTTCAGTTCTAAATGATACCTTTGTTGTGTAATTTTGGTTGTCAGTCCTTTCTTTTCATAGCTTTGAATATTTCATGTCAATCCTTTCTGATGAGAAGTCAGTTGATAATCATATGGGAGCTCCCTTGTAAGTAACTAATTGCTTTTCTCTTGCTGCTTTTAAGATTCTCTTTTTGTTTTTAATTTTTGGCATTTTAATTATGATGTGTCTTGCTTTGGGCCTCTTTGGGTTCATCTTTTTTGGGAGACTGCACTTCCTGGGCTTCCATGTCTACTTCACCAGGTTAGGGAAGTTTTTTGTCATTATTTCCTCAAATAGATATTCAATTCCTTGCTCTCTCTCTTCTCCTTTTGGTATCCCTATCATGCGAGTGTTGGTATGCTTCATGTTCCAGAGGCCCCTTAAACTATCCTCATATTTTTAGATTACTATATTTTGCTGTTCTCATTGGGTATTTCTGCTACTGTTTCTTCCAAATTGCTGATTCAATCATTTGTTTTATCTAATCTATTGTACATTCCCTCTAATATATTGTCCATTTCAACTATTGTATTCTTCACTTATGCTAGTTCTTTATGTTTTCTATCTTCATTTTTATGCTTCCTGTCTTTTTGTTGAAGTTCTGACTGATATAATTGAGCATCTCCATAATCAGTGTTTTTGAACTGTGCATTTAGTAGATTGCTTGTCTCCATTTTGTTTAGTTCTTTTTCTGGAATTTTGTTCTGTTCTTTCATTTGGGATATGTTTCTTTGTCCCCTTATTTTGGCAGCCTCCCTGTGTTGTTTTTATGTATTAGGTAGATCTGCTGTATTTCCTGATCTTGGTAGAGTGGCCTATGTAGTGTGGGTCCCAGTGGTGCAGATTCCCTGGTCACCTGAGCCAGTTGCTCCAGGAGTGTCCTTTGTGTGGGTTGTGTGTGCCCTCCTGTTGTAGTTGAACCTTGATCACTATTGGCTCATCAATGAAAAGGATTGACCCTTATGCTTATTGCTTGTGAGGACTGGCATGACTACAGTGGAGGAGCTTTTGTGCAGGTAACACTATGGTGCAGAATTTGCTTTAGTGGGGCTCTGGTGCCTGCTGAAACTGCTCTTTGGGTGTGTCTTTTATGAAGGTGGTTGGTTGATACTCTGGTGTAGTATAAAGCTGGCCATTGGGTGTGCTATTTCTGGAATGTTTTTGGGATGGGCTCTGGTGCAGCCCAGAGTTAGCTGTTGCCTGTGTCCTTCCTCAGGCCACTTGGTATAAGCTATGAAGTGATAGTTGCCTTGTGTACTGGGCTGGGAGGTGCCTTTGAGAGGCTAAGCTGCAAATTGAGGCTGGCTACCGCCAGTGCTGGGCTTGGGGCAGCTTAGTAGGAGAGAGGGGCAACCTGAAGCCAGATGCTGCTTGTTTGGGGTTTGTGAACCTTTGAGAGATTTTAAGAAATTCTGCAGCTTGAGCCAAGGCCATTGTATGGAAAAGCCACCAGAAGTAGTTTAGGTGCTCCTGCAGGTTGGGTTGTGTGGGGTGGGGTCTCAAAGAATCACCAGAGTATTCTCTGTTGCCTTTTGAGCCACTGCCCCTTTGCTGGAGCTCAGAGTAAGTGATGGATATTAACTGAAGTTACTGTGGTAATTTCACAACATATTTATGTATCAATTTATTATGTTGTACACTTAAAATTAATACAAGTTATATGTTAATTATTTCTCAGTAAAAAGAGTAAAAAATAATAATTATGGCAGGCTTGTGCTGTATGGTAGTCTTTAATTGCCTGGTATTTGGTTCTGGGATGATTTAAGGCAAGGGGACACTGGTTTCATGTGTAACAGTTCAATAAGTACATTGGAACTGTAGACTTATAATTGGTTGGTTTGCCTGAAGAACTATGTTCCTGGTCCAGCTCTTATTCTCTGTAAGAATTAATCAACCATTGGGGAAGGGGCAGTCTCTTCCTGGCCAGCTCCATCACAAATGCCAGAGCATCAAGAACACAGACAAGAAGAAAGCATAGTTAATATATTTTACCATTGATGACAGAGAGGTTTAAAGTCCCCTGCTATTACTGTTTTGATGTCTCCCTTAAAGTCCACCAGTTTTGTGGATTTTTTTTTATATATTTAGGTACTTCTCCATTGGGTTCATATATGTTTATAAGAGTTACATCCTCTTATTGCCTCAATTCCTTTATTATTATATAGTGACCTTCTTTGTCTCTTGTTAAGGCCTTTGTTTTGAAGTCTATTTTGTCAGATATAAGTATTGCTACCCCAGCTTTTTTGTTTGTTTGCCTCTGTTGTCATAGATTAATTGACCATATAGGCATGGGTTTATTTCTGAGCTCTGTTCTATCTCATTAACCTATATGTCTGTTTTAATGCCAGTACCATGCTGTTTTGGTTACTATAGGTTTGTAGTATAGTTTAATATCAGGTAGTGTGTGACACCTCCAACTTTTTCAAGGTTTCTTTGGCTATTCAGGGATTTTTTGTGGTTCCATGTAAATATTTGGATTACTTGTTCTACTTCTGTTAAATACACCATTGGTATGTTAAAAGAAATTGCGTTCAGTCTATAGTTTGCTTTAGGAGCATGAACGTTTTAGTTATGTTAGTTCTTTCTATCCATAAACACGATATATGCTTCCATTTATTTGTATATTGGAAGTTTTCCCTCTTGAATTTTTTAGAATAGTTTGCAAGGATAGTTGTTAGTTTTTCTTTGAAAGTTTGGTAAAATTCACCACTGAAGCCATCCAGTTTAAAACTTTTCTTCGCTGGGAGTTTTCTGATTACTACTTTGATTTCATTAGTAGTAATCGGACTCCTCAGATTTTCTGGTTCTTCCTGATTTAGTTTTGGAAGATTGTATGTTTCTAAGAATTTATCCATTTCGTCCTGGTTGTCCAGTTTGTTGGCATATAATTGTTCATAATATTTTCTTATAATTGTTTGTATATTTATGGTTTAATTGTCACTTCTCTTTCATTTCTGATTTTATTGATTTGGGTCCTCTCTCATTTTTTCTTGATGAGTCTAGGTAAAAGTTTATCAATTTCATTTATATTTTCAGAGAACCAGCTATTGATTTCATTGATCTTCTAAGTTTTTTAGATTTTATCTATTTCAGCTCTCATTGTTATTTCCTTTCTTCTGTTCACTTTAGGCTTTGTTTGTTGTTCTTTTTCTAGTTCCTTAGGTGTAAAGGTAGATTGTTTGAGATTTTTCTTGCTTATTCATAAATTTTCTTCATTAGACTGCTTTTGCTGTATCCCACAGATTTCAGGAAGTTGTGTTTTCATTTACTTTGTCTCAGGGTATTTTTTAAATCTTTCCCCCCTTGATCTCATTGACCTAGTCATTGTTTAGTAACATATTATTTAGCTTCCATGTGTTTTTGAGTTTTCAGTTTTTTCTTGTATTTGATTTCCAGTTTCATGCCATTGTGATAAGAGAAGATGCTTAATATAATTTTAGTCTTCTTAAATTTATTGAGACTTGTTTGGTAGCCTAACATGTAGTCCATCCTAGGGAATCTTTTATATTCACTTGAAAAGCATGTATATTCTGCTACTTTGGAGTGATGAAAATATCAAACCCATCTAGTGTTTTGTGTCACTTAAGGCCACTGTTTTCCTTGTTCATTTTCTGTCTGGAAGATCTACCCATTGATGTCAACGAAGTGTTAAAGTCCCTTACTATGACTGTATTACTGTCAGTCTCTCTGTTTTATGTCCCTCAGTATTTGCTTTATATATTGTTTTTTTCTACATTGAGTGCAAAAATGTTTACAAGGGTTTTGTTCTCTTATTAAATTGATTCCTTTATCACTATGTAATATTGTTCTTTGTCTCTTTTTATACCCTTGTTTTGAAGTCTATTGTGCTTGATGTAAGTATTGCTACCCCAGCTTTCTTTGGCATGGGGGTTCTATTGACATGACAAATCTTTAACCATTCCTTTACTCTCAGTTTGTGAGTGTCTTTCTATCTAAAGTGGGTTTCTTGTAGACACCTTGTTTTCTTATTCATATAGCTGCCCTATGTCTTTTGATTGCAACATTTAATCACTTTACATTTAAAGTGATTATTGATTGGTAAATATTGCTATTTTGTTATAAATGTTATGTTTTTCTTCTCTTCTTCCTCTTTTTTCTCCTCCCTCTTCTTATTCTTAATGAAGTCGCTTTAACATTTCTTTTAATACGAGTTTCATGGTGATTAACTAAAGCTTTGCCTTGTCTGGAAAGTTTTTTATTTCTCCTTCAATTTTAAATGATAACCTTGCTGAATAGAGCAGTTTTGGATGTAGGTCCTTGCTTTTTATCACTTTGAATATTTCATACCAGTCCCTTCTGGCCTGAAATGTTTCTGTTGAGAAATAAGCTGAAGTATTATGGGAGCTCCCTGGTAAGTATCTAGCTGTGTTTCTCTTGCTGCTTTTAAGATTTTCTATTTTTCTTTGATCTTTACCATTTTAAGTATTATGTGTCTTGGTGTGGGTGTATTTGGGTTCATCTTGTTTGGGACTCTCTGTGTTTCCTGGACTTGTGTGTCTTTCCTTCACCAGGTTAAAGAGGTTTTCCATCATTATTTCTTCAAATAGGTTCTCAATCTCTTGTTCTCTCTCTTCTCCTCTGGTACCCCTGTAATGTGGATGTTGTTATGCTTGATGTTGTCCCAGAGTTCTCTTAAACTATCCTCATTATTTAAAACTTTTTTCTTTTAGCTGCTCTGATTTGGTTTTTCCTTCTATCTTGTCTCCCAAATCACTGATTTGCTTTATGTTATCTGCTGTTAATTACTTCCTACTGTATTCTTCATTTCAGATACTATATTTTTCATTCCTGACTGGTTTTTTTTGGGGGGCGGGGAAGGGGTTTGTTTGTTTCTATTGTTGAATTTCTCACTGAGTTCATCCATTCCCCCTAAGTTCCTTGATTATCCTTTTAATTAATTTTGAACTCTGTATCTGGTAGTTCTCTTGTTTTCATCTTACTTATTTCTTTTTCTCCTGATTGCTCTTGTTCTTTCATTTGGGGCATATTTATTTGTATCCCCATTTTTTCTGCCTCTCTGTATTTGTTTATGTGTATTAGGTAGATCTGCTATATGGTAGGGTGGCCTATATAGTAGGTCTCCTGTGGGGCTCAGTGGCATAAGTCTCCTTGATCACTTGAGCTAGATACTTCAGGAATATCCCTTTTGTGGTTTATATGAGCCCTTCTATTCTTGTTGAGTCTTGATTGCTGTTGGCCCATCTGTGTGTGGGTTTGACCCTCAATCTGGCTGACTGTGAGGACTGACCCAGACCACAGTATTTGAGTTGCTGTGGGGGCGGGGGGGTGGGGGTGGGGTAAGCTATCGAAGTGGAATTCAGCCCAGCAGGGTCTGGTGCCTGCCAAGATCTCCCTTTGGGTATGCCACTAATTGAGCTAATCTGGTTGTTTTCTGATGTGGACTGGAGCCAGCAACCAGGTGTGTTGGTCCTGTCACCTCTTGGGAAGGACTTTCTTGTAGGTCAAAGTCAGACACTGCTTGTGATCAGCACTAGGCTACATGTTTGGAGCTACAAAAGGATCCACAATTGGTAACTACCTCTACTGAGCCTGGTTGCTTATGGGAGGGGCCAAGCTGTATATCAAAACTGGCTGCACCAGTACCTGTCCTTGGGCAGGTCAGAAAAAGGCTCAAGGAACCTGGAGTTCTGCCTTCACCTGCTAGTTGCTCATCAGGCTCAGGCACCAAAAGAGCCTCAAGCTTTACATAAGTTGTATGAGGCAGGTTTAGTGAGTCACCGGTTAGGGGCCATTTGTGTTCACCAAGTTAATATAAATTAAAACTCAGTTCCAGTGTGGGTCTGAGGCCACTCAGCAAAAGTTTCAGTGTATTGCAAGGACAACCGCCACCCACCTGGGACCTGCAAAGTTTTGCAATGACATAGGGTCTCAGGGAGTCATCAGGGTGGAGCCAGTAGAGTTCATCAGACTAAAACAGATTAAGATTTTGTCATGTGGAAGAAGAGTTCTGTACAGTAATAGTGATGCTTGTTGGGCAGGAGGAAAGAAGTTCCTCTTCCTATAGCTGCACAACTCAGCCTCTCCCTGAACTTGCTTAGAATTTGAGAGTTTTTTAAGAAAAGCAGCAACATGGGCCCAAGCTGGCTACCACCATCACATCCCACAGCCATTTCTGAGTTTGGCAGTATGGGGCCTCAGGAAGTCGGCAGAGTGGTGCTAGTGTAGCTCCCCAAGCTAATGCAGAGTGGAGCGGACAACACAGAATTGGTTGATACTGGTTAGGTACATGGTGAAAAAATAGCCCTCATCCTAAAGCCACACCACTCAGTCTCTTTCTGTGTGTCCTGGCATCCCCTGAGATTGTGTGGAATTCCTCAAGCATGTTTGTTTGTTTTTAATACTCACCTGAGGATACGCAGAAAAATGGGCAAAGGACATGAACAGGTAACACACACACAGAGAGAGAGAGAGAGAGAGAGAGAGAGAGAGAGAGAGAGAGAGAGAGAGAGAGAAACAAGAGTGAGATAATATTGATTGGTTTCCTTCCGTATGTGCCCCAACAGGGGATCAAACCTGCAACCTCTTGGTATGTGGGATGACTCTCCAACCGAGACCACACTGGCAAGACTCTTCAAGAGATTTTTTTTAAGGAAGACTGCGATATGAGCCCAGGCTGGCTGCCTCCAGAAAATCCCACAGCTCCTTGGTAGCTTGACAGGGTGGAGCCTCATGGAGTCTGCAGGATAGGGTTAATGTAGTTCCCAAGGCTAATGCCATGGCGGTGGTGTCCCAACACAGGAACAGTGGTGCTGGTTTGAGCATGCTGGGTAAGCAGCCCTCACCCTAAAGTCACACAACTTGGTCTGTCCCTGTGTGTCTTTGGCAGCCTCTGAGCTTGCCTGGAATACCCCAAGAGTTTTTCAAGAAAGATTGCAATGTGGGCTCAGACTGGCTGCCACCAGCAGATCCCTCACCCATCAGCTTAGAAACACTGGAACTCAGGGAGTCTAGCAGACTACTGTATCACCCAGGTGGATAGAATCCCTGCTGATTTTCACAGCCAGATGTTATGTGGGTTCCTCATCACTGGTGCTCTGAGATGAGGAACCTGGCATGGGGTTTAGACTCCTTGCTCCTCGGGGAGGATGTCTGCAACTGAGATATCCTTCCAAAGTGTCAACCTCTGAAATGGATGTAAGGCCAGCCCTTTTCATGTCTCCACCTCTTCTACCAGAGTTCAAAAGGTTTCTGTATATATCCTTAGTTATAAGACATGTTCAGCTAGTCTTCAAATGGTTATTCAGATTCATTGTTCTATAATTTAGTTGTAATTTTGATGTGGTCCTGGGAGTTGAGTGTAATTTCCACCTACCCCACTATCTTGGATCCTATCTTCTTAAGCAACATTCGAATATACCATACAGCAGTGTCAACTATAATAATTATGTTGTACATTACACCAAAGTACTTAATTTATAAGGGGGCCATTCTAATCGCACCCTCTGGTACCACACACAAATCTGATCTTTTTTCTGAGTTTTTTTTAAAATTTTACATATAAATGAGACCATACAGTATTTGTCTTTCTAACTTACCTTACCTAGCATAGTACCCTCAAGGTCCATCCATGTTACAAATGGCAGGATTTTCTTCTTTTTTATGTCTGCATAATATTCCACTGGAGATACATATATCACAACTTCTTTACCCATTCAACTATGATGGACACTTAAGTTGTCTCCATGTTTTTGCTATTGTGTAAATAATGATGTAGTGAACATGGGGGTGCAGCTGTCTCTTTGACATAGTGTTTTCATTTTGTTTGTTCAGGTCTATACCCAGAAGTGGAAATGCTAACCCAGAAGTTCACACAATAATTCTAATTTTAAATTTCTTAGGAATCGACATACTATTTTCCATGATAGCTATATCAATTTACATTACCACCAGCTGTGCAAAAGGGTTCACCTATTCTTCACATTCTCAACAGCAATTATTCAAGAGTCTTCTGTATATATCCTAGTATCTCTTTAATGATATCAATAATACCAGGTATGAGCTGATACCTCATTGTGGTTTTCATCTTCACTTCTCTAATGATTAGTGATGTTAAGCAACAGCATTTATCTGTTGGCTAGTTGTATATCTTCTTTGGAAAAATGACTAATCTGTTCCTTTGCCCAATTTTAAATTGCCTTTTAAGTTCTTTTGCTGTTGAGTTGTAGGAGTTCTTTATATATTTTGAATAGTAACCCTTTTCAAACATGACTTGCAAATACTTTATCCCATTCTACAGATTGTCTATTTATTTTGTGAGCCATTTCCTTTACTGTGCAAAAGCTTTTCAGTTTGAAATAGTCCCACTTGTTCAGTTTCATTTTGTTTGTGTTTTAGGTCTGATCTCCAAAAAATCATTGCTAAGATACATGTCTTAAGGAACTTTTTTTCTATGTATTCTCAGGAGTTTTATGGTTTTAGGTGTTATGTTTAAGTCTTTAATACAATTTGACTTAATTCTTGTGAGTTGTATAAGATAGTTTCATTCTTATACATGTGAATATCCAATTTCCTAGTACCTCATATTGAAAAGCCTCTCTTTTCTGAATTGAGTGTTCTTGGCTTACTTGTCAAATATTAGTCGGCCATATATCCATGGGTGTATTTCTGTGCTCTTGATTCTGTTCCATTGCTCTATTTCTCTATGTTTATGCCAGTACCAGTTTTGATGACTATCCTCCTATATAATAAAAGAGAAACGTGTAAATTGACCATCCCTTCGCTACGTTCACCAGCCAATCAGGAGTGAATATGCAAATTAACCTGACAAAGATGGCGGGTTAATTTGCATACACAGGCGCCTGATGGAGAGCAGAAGCAGGAGAGCCGGCAGCTTGGGGGGACATGGCTCCCTCAGTCGCCGGGCAGAGAACAGAGCAGGATAGCCGGAGGCTTGGGGGACCGTGGCTCCCTTGGTCGCTCCCAGAGCAGGGAGCACCAGAAATTCTGGGAATAGTAGTTCTGATGGCAGCCCCAGGACCGGAAACAGAAGCCCAGAGCGCGGGGAGCACCAGGAATGCTGAGAATCATAGTTCTGGTGGTGGACAGTTCTAAAAATTAAAGGGAAGATATCCTAAAACTTCCAGGAAATCTCCACCAATGACGCAAAGAAAAAAAAAAAAGCCTCTATTATTCTGTAAGCAACAAACCAAACTGGGTTGGAGATCTCAGACAATTCGCTCATAGGATTTCAAAGACAGACAGAAATTCCCGGATTGGAGAGGGCTCCCCTGAGGGCTCCCAGATTGGAGAGGGTGCAGGTCGGGCTGAGGGACCCCTCCCCCCCACCCATCCACCCCCATGCACAAATCTTTGTGCACGGGGCCCCTAGTAGCTTTATAAGATAGCTTGAAATCAGGAAGTGTGATGCTTCCCACTTCGTTCTTCTTCCTCAGAATTGCTTTGGCTATTTAGGGTCTTGTAATTCCATATAAATTTTAGGATTATTTTTCTACTTCTGTAAAAAATGCTATTGGAATCTCAATATTGTATTGAATCTGTAAATGGCTTTTGGGTAGTATGGACATTTTAATAATATTAATTCTTCCAGTCCATGAATACAG
>NW_006290023.1:182422-186446 GCF_000327345.1 Myotis davidii | reverse complement strand
CACTGATAATATCAAACGGAGTCATAAAGTTTTCTGCCTGACTATCAGTGTACATGTATACATTAAAAAATAAACGTATTTTTTACATTCAGCATACACTGTGTTTTTGTCGCTCGAATGAATTTTATTATTTCTTCAAGGTTCTTCACATACGTACAGCTTAAGAGATATCAAGTAGGCGTAACATGTTCTCCAAAAATTAGGGTTGGCACACAGAAGAATTTTGAGTTAGAGATTTTGCTGGTTTGGGCACGCACTCACAAAAAGGTTGCCCACTCCTGCCCTAGTCCCTAACACTAACCCCACCTCCTAACCCTAACCCTAACCCTAACCCTAATCCTATCCCTAACCCTAACTCCTAACACTAACCCTATATCTAACCCTAACCATTTCACTCTCCTACAAATTTCAAGTCTCTTTAAAGAAACTAAATAAAAAAAAATTAAAGTACAATTGGTAGTTACAGACTAGTCACAGGGATGTAAAGTACAGCATAGGGAATGTAGTCAATTATACTGTAATCACTGTGTCAGATATGAGATTTATTGGGATGATCACTTACTAAGTTACATAATGTGTAATTACTGGGTTGTACACTTGAAACTAATATTGTATGTCAACTGTAATTGAAAAATAAATTATTTTAAAATGACTAGAGCTAATAAATGTATTCAGCAAAGTTGTAGGGTGTATGACCAACACAAAAATTCAGCTATTTTATATATCAGCAATGAAGAATATGAAAAGGAAATAAGGAAATTAAGAAAACTTTTATTTACTATAGCTTCCAAAAGGATAAAGCACACAGAAATAAATTTACCCAAGTTGGTGAAAGACTTGTACATAGAAAACTAATGAAGCATGTTGAAGGAAATGAAAGAGGACTTAACTAAATGTGTAAACACATTATGTGTCCATGGTCTCAAAAACTTAATATTTTTAAGATGTAACACTGCCCAAAGGAATGCTCATATTCAGTTTAATCCTTAACAAAATTTCAATAGCCTTTTTTATTTATTTTTTTAAGAAATGAAAAAGCTGATTCTTAAATTCACATGTAATTACAAGCGGTCCTAAATAGCCAACACAGTTTTGAAAAAGAACAACAGAGTAGGAGGACTAATACTTCTCAATTTTAAATTTACTGAAATCTACAGTAGTCAGAACAGTATGACTCTGGCATAAGAATAGATATGTAGACCAATGGGTTAGACTTGAGGCTTCAGAAACAAACTCATACATCTATGGCTAATTTGTTTTTGACAAAGGTGCCAAGACTGTTCAATGGGAAAAGAATAGTTTCTAATACAAATGGTGCTGGACAACTGAATATCCACATGCAAAAAAAGAAAAATTACACTTGTACCTCAAACCATATACAAAAATTAACTGAAGTAGTTCAACAGCCTAGATATGAAAGCTAAAACTATAAAACCAGAATAAGTCTTCATGGTGTTGGATTTGGCAATAGTCTTAGATATGACACCAAAAGTACAAACACAAAAGTGCAATAACAAAAGTCGATAAATTAGACTGCATTAAAGTTAAGAATTTTCATACATCAAAGAATTTTATGAAGTAAATGAGTAGATAGCCTACACAATGGGAGTAAATATTTGCAAATACTATATCTGATAAAAATTTAGTATCCACAATAGATAAAGAACTTTTATTACTCAACAGGAAGACAAGAAAAAAAATGCAACAATATTGGATGAATGACTTGCGTACACATTTCTCCAAAGAAGATATACAAATAGCCAACTAGTACATGGCAAGATGCTCAACAAATTATCAACAAACACATAACAAGATGCTCAACATCATTAATCATTAGGGAAATGCAAATCAACCATAATGAGGTATCATTTTTATGTCCAAAGGATGGCTATAATCAAAATACAAGCCTTGGCAAGAATGTAGAGAGATGGGAACCCCTGTATATTTTTGCTGGGCATGTAAAATAATGCAACTGCAGTGAGAAAGTTTGGTGATCCCTCAAAAGTTATACATAGAATTAGCATATCACCCAGCAAGTCAGTGCATAGATATATACCGCAAAGAACTGAAATATGAATGTTGTTGGCAGCACTATCCTCATTAGCCAAAAGGTCAAAATGGTGTATCAGTGTTTGAATGGATACACAAATTCTGGTATATCCATGCAATGGAGTGTTATTCAGCCATAAAAAGGAATAAGTACTGATACATGCTACAACCTGGATGAACTACAAACACAGGCTAAGTTAAAGAAAGCAGTCACAAAAGATCACATGTTGTATGATTATATTTATCCAAAGTGGGTAAATTTATGGAGATAGAAGCAAATTTTGATGGTTACTAGCATTCTGGAGAGGGAAAAAGATTGATCTTTTAATGGTTATATGCTTTTTTTTGAAGTGGTAAAATGTTTTGGAAGTAGATATTGGTAGTCATTTGACAACATTTTGAACATACTAAATGCCATGGAATTAAATACTTTAATGTTAGTTTAAAATTAATTTTATGTTATGTCAATCTCATCTTACCAAAAAAATAATGTTAATAATGGCAGGAATGGATTATAACATTGATTTTTTTTTTTTTTAAGAATCCATGAGGCCATACTCATACTAAGAAACATTTAAATATGGGGTGTGCGATAAGGGGAAGAATACTGAAAAGAAAGCTCTATTTAATAGAAGAATGCTAACTGGTAAATGTAGAAAGAATGGTGGGAGTTTTTTAAATCCCCTTTTTACACTTACCACAGTAATGATTTAGTAATAATTGCTGAAACCATTGGGTGAAAGACTGTTGGAAAATAGGATATTCACAGAACCTCAGAGTATCACCATATTGATTGTTTATTGCTTTCAAAGGAAAATTGTACCTGATAATAAAGACATCTGACAGATACCACCTAAGCCAAGTGATCAAACATAATATCAGCCAGATACTCCCATTGTGAGAGTGAGTAAATGTGTAACATGTTAACAATTGGTGAATCTAGATGAAGAGTATATGGATGTTCATTGAACTAATCTTGAAGTTTTTCTGTAATATCAAATAGTTCAAAATAAGAAGTTGGGAAAAGGTGAAATTTGAATATAACCCTTCCCTGTTTAATAGCCTTGGCTGAAGATATAACTCCTTAGCTTGATATTTAAAGATTTTCATGATTTAACCCCTGCTTATTATCCCAATCTTACCTTTCCATTGCAATTCTCAAACTGGCTTAAACTTTAGCTATACCACACTTCTTCCCCATTTTCAAATTTTCCATGATCTCTTTCACCCTCTTGACTTGATATATGCTATGTCGTTCTCTCCTTGAAATGTTGTCTTTTCATTTTTAGCTTGCTAACTTCTGGTTGTCCTTCTGAACATTATGTAGTTATCTTCTCCTCCAGGATTTTTTTTTCTGATTATCTGGGATGAGTAGAACCTATAGGACAGGGGTGGGCAAACTTTTTGACTCGAGGGCCACAATGGGTTCTTAAACTGGACTGGAGGGCCGGAACAAAAGCATGGATGGAGTGTTTGTGTGAACTAATATAAATTCAAAGTAAACATCATTACATAAAAGGGTACGGTCTTTTTTTTTTTTTTTAGTTTTATTCATTTCAAACGGGCCGGATCCAGCGTGCAGGCCGTAATTTGCCCACGGCTGCTGTAGGACATTGTTTATATCTCTATTATACCACTATGACACTGTACAGTTGAGTACCTGTCTTGTCTCCCTCACTAGAATGTGAACTTTTGAGGCCTTAGACTGTGATTTATTTTTTTTCTTGGTACCTACAGTACCTCTTATCTAATAAAAGAGAAACGTGCAAATTGGCCGTACCTCTGTTACACTCACAAGCCACGCCCATAAGCCACACCTACCAGCCAGTCAGAGCGACTATATGCAAATTAACACAACCAAGATGGCGGCTGGCAGGCACGGAGCTGGATCAAGCAGGAGGCTTGGATGCCCCAGCGATGGAGGAAGCCAAGCTTCCCGCTGGCCTGGGATAGCTGTGGCCAGGTGGGAAAGTGG
>NW_006290023.1:174242-181868 GCF_000327345.1 Myotis davidii | reverse complement strand
AATCCGGGATGCCTTGAGGGTTGTTGGAGAGCCAGTTTCAGCCCGATCCCACAGGCCAGGCTGAGGGACTCCAGTGGTGCATGTTTTTGTGCACCGGGCCTCTAGTATAAAAATAGGCTCCAAACAATGGGTGTTTAATATATGATTTTCAGATAAATTAATTTTATTGCTTACTATTTTCTGGATCATATAATTGAAAAGAGGCCTGTTTCTCCTTTTTATTTAATAGCAAGATATATTATTTATGTATATGTCATGTTTGGTTTTCTTAGTTTTATTTATTTTTGTCAACCTTGTAGTGAATGAATTCATTAAAGAAGCAACTAGTGTTTTATAGAACTTCTCAGTACCAGGACTGTGAGATGATCATGATTTTAAAGAAATAACATGTATATAAAGCAAACAGAATTGTGTGACACAGTAAGGACTACTTTAGGTCTTGGACACCATTAAAAATTTAATGAAATCTAAAGAAAACACTGAACCCTTTTCTAGAAAATGGTAATATCTACAGAAAGTTTCATATACAATTCTGGGTAGTTCATAAAGCCTGTGAATAATTATGTATGGCCCCATGTTAAGAACTCTCCTGTTTTAACCCAATGCTAGCTTCGGGTAACATCCTTCAATAATTCACCACCTCTACCAAATTCCAACACTAATTAGGAAAAGAGTGAGAAAGACAGAATGGGTTAAAAATACTTTTTAAAAACCAGGATTTGTTGGGATTTACAAAAATATATTGGAAATAAAAGCAAACTGAAAATCCTCTAGCCCATTTTACAAATTTTGTTTTCTTTAAAACAATTCTTGGATCACAGGAAATTAAGAACAAAATAACAGAAAATTATAAAAAATACTAGTGAAAACACTCTATGTGGTTAAAACTGAGTTCAATAAAATTTAGAGTCTTAAAGTGCATATACTACTAAAAAAAGAATGAAATAGGTATTCAAATGAGAAAGTTAGAAAAACATCATGATAAGTTTAAGGAAAATGAAAGAAAATAATAAAAATCTATACTAACAAGAGGGTAATATGCTAATTAGATCGGATAGACTGGACGTCATTCCTGATGTCCTTCCTGACAAAGCCGTGGCCCGGGTGAAGCCACCCTTGGTCCCAGGTGCCTGTGGCCGACTAGAGGTAGGGAAGCCCGGGTCCCGGTTGCCTGTGGCCAGCCAGAGGGAGGAAAGTCTGGGCCCTGGTTGCCTGCTGGCAGCCAGAGGAGGGAAGCCTGGGTCCCAGGTGCTGGAGGAAAGCTGTTGCCGGCAGGTGGGGGAAGGAAGGCCTACTCTTGCACGAATTTTCATGCATTGGGCCTCTAGTTGTAAATAAAAGTTAATGGTTAAGCCTGGCCCATGTGGCTCAGTTGGTTGAATGTCGTCCCATATACCAAGAGGTCACAGGTTTGATTCCTGGTGTAGGTACATGCAGATTTCGGCTCAGTCCCCAGTGGGGGCGTGTGAGGAGGCAGCCTATCAATGTTTCTTTCTCATCGATGTTTCTGTCTCTCCCCTGCCCCCAAAAGTTAATAAAACACATTTTAAAAATATAAGTAAGTTAATCCATTAAAAGAAACCCGCTTAAATAACTGCTATAGCCTCCTGACAGGTCTTTCTATACATACCTGATTGCTACCATGCAGCCAGAGTGATTCTCCATAGCACTACCTGCATAAATAACACTCTTCATTGCCCTTAAAATGGCTCACAAGACCCTTTATAACGGACTTGTGCCTACCTTTAAAAATTATAGTAGCCACATTAAAAAAGTAAAAACATAAGAAATTAACTGTGGTAGTGTTTACTTAACTTAGTATGCCCAGAATATTATTTCAACATGTAATCAATATAAAAACTATTAACAAGATATTTACATTGTTGGGTGTTTTTTGTAATGCCTTTGAAATCCAATACGTATTTTACACTTACAGCATATCTAAATAGAGACTAGCCGCATTTCAAGAGCTTGATAACCAGCCATAAGTTAAATTTAGAAGCAGTAGAAGATGGTCACAAAGACAAAAATAGGTAACATTGGCTATAAGAAAATAATGAACTGTGCTAAAAATTAAGAAGAAAAGGAAATAGGAATATAATTGCAGTACAATATCATTTTTTAAATATATTTTTATTGTGTTGAGAGATGGGGGGAAGAAAGAGAGAAACATCCATGAGAGAGAAACATCAGTAAGCTGCCTCCTGCATGCCCCTTACTAGGGATTGAGCCCAAAACTCAGGCATGAGTCCTCACCAAGAATCGAGCTGGCAACCTCTCTCTGTACATGGGGTGATGCTCAACTGAGCCACACCTGCCAGGGCTTATTACTATTATTAATATGCAAAGAATACAAATCACTGGGAACACTTAAGACCCCAAAAGATAACATAAACAGCCAGTTTATAAAAGAGCTAGTAACAAAAATAAAAGATAGCATTTAACCTCATTAAAAATTGAGTACAAATTTAAAAGATAGTAATATGCTATTTTCATCTAGCAAGGTGGCAAAGACTTTAAAACTATAATTTCCAGGTTTATGGAAAATGTGGTAAAAGGCTGTTCCCAAAGACGATGGAGGGAGAATATGAATTAGTAAAACCTTTGTTAAAAGCAGTTTAACAATAGACACAAGAATTAGGAATATATCAAAAGGGAGCAATGTTAATTATATAGAGGGGAAAAGTACATACCAAAATGTTCACTTCTGCATTGTTTATAATAATAGCAAACTAAAACTATCTAATTTTCTTACATTAATAGAATGGTAGAATAGTTTATGGTATAGTCATTTGATGAAACACTGTGAATAATAACATGGAAAAATCTTTTTATAATATTTGAATACATAACAGGAGATCATTTATCTATGTTTAAGGAAAAAAATTAAGCCTATGTGTAGAGAACAAGACTAAGAAATTTATCAGAATGTTTACAATCTTAGGATAGAAGGACCTCAGATTTTTTTCCAGTTTTCTGTTTTTCAAATGCCATAAAATTGGTGAGTACAGTAGGTCCTTGGGTTACGTCGGAGATCCATTCCTACAGCTCGATTTTCACCATAAGTCAGAACCCACCTACATAAGCACCTACGTCACTCACATGGAGCACATACACAGCAGTAATGAAGTGAAACAGTAAAAAAATGTAAAAGAAAGACAGCAATTCCTGACCTTTACTTGTGGTAAGTAAATAATAAAAAACATAAAGCACATATATACATATGTCGAAATGACAGAACTTTTTTTTTTATAAATAAATGGGAGATGGTGACGTAACCATGAAATGATGTATGTCGAGTCTGACATAACCCGAGGACTGCCTGTATTATCTATAAAATTACAAGAAAACTACTTAAAGTGGTGGGATTCTTAAATATCATTTTAAAAGTCATATTGATTCAAATATGCTCTACTTACAAAGCTGTATTTTATGTTTTAATGAACACAGTGCTTAGCAGCAGATGAACTAAATGTAAATGATCCAAATGCTCTGTGGTTTGCATGTTTCATAGTGACGTTTATTAACTTTCCAGTAAAAGTTCGCCACTAACTTTTTCTTATTCCCTTATTTTTGACTTAAGTCTGACCTCTAGAAAAGTGAAATAATACCTTTTTAACTAATGTGTAAAATGTGTAATCCCCATTTTCCTTTCCCATTTCATAGGGTAAAATAGCTCATATCTACTCTCTTACTAGCTCTTGATATACTAATTTGCTCTACTGTTGTTTTGATTAATACTTCTTTCCCTCTTTTTAAGGTTATTCTGGTACAAGTTAACCCAGGAGAAGCATTTACAATAAGAAGAGAAGATGGACAGTTTCAGTGCATTACAGGTAAGAATGGTAATTTATTATTGTTTGAAATGAGAAAAATTTATAATACATAAAAATATATATGCTGGTGATCACTTCCTTTCTTTCTCACTATCACTACACCAAGTCAAACTCTGAATATCATATAGCTTAACAACTGCAGCATCCTAATTAGTCTCTTTGCCCTGGTTTCTTAATTGATCTTACTATAATATTACTAGAAGCCTTGTGCACAAATTCATGCACATTGAAAGGAAATTAATTAGAAGAAATATTTTAATATCGTTGTTTGCCATTTCTCTATAATAGAAGTGTCAACCAAATTCACAGTCAACAATGACAGATTGAAACATGCATGTGATTGGCCCCAGCGAGAGCTTTATATGTATCACACCTGTGTGAGTCAACTTAGCCTTTTATAGATATAGAATAAACTTGCTTAATTAGACCTGCTTTTTGATGTAACTAAACTTTTCCAGCCCAGTGAAGCACCCGAAATTCTGTTTCAGGTAATTGTCAGCAACACAGCAATAAATATCAACACAAAGCAGATTATTATTATAGATCACACAGAGAGAACAAAGGGTAAAATATTTAATTGCAGCAGTGTTTGACTATATTCTGCGCAGTGAGAAAACCTAAAGTCATTTTCAAGGTCCACCATTTTTTACTTCTTTTCAGTCGGGTCAAGTTTCTATGCTTTCTAAATCTCCTTTTTCTGGCTAATAAAAAGAAAATAGGATTCCACCGAGTCTCCTATCTTCCTACTCCAGGACTTCTGTGAGGATCAAATGAGATGGGCATGAGAAAACACTTCACGGACATTTGTTTAAAGTGTGAAATGTTTGCACCTGATTATAAAGCAAGTTGTGTTCCTAGGCTGAAGAAATTGCAAGGAGGCTAGTTGTTGCTAGGGAGAGGAAGCTGGGCGTTGCTACATGATGTCATTACCTGGCACCCACAGCAAGCATTGCAGGGCTGGGCTGGGATGTGGGCCACATTTTGTGCCATGGGGTCCCAGCAACGTCGGCTGCGATTTGATGGGCTATTGCTCTGGGGTGGTTGCGGGGCCTGTGTCCCACTTGGGGGAAGCTGGGTGTTGCTTTGTGGGTGTCAGGTCCATGGTGCCGTTTCTCTGTGTGCATGACTGCAGCTCTTGCGTTGAGTGTCTGCTCTCTGGTGGTCAGTGCACATCATAGCAACTGGTTGGACGGTCAGATACTTAGCATATTAGCCTTTTATATACAAAGATATTGTTTATGTCACTCACCTGCTCAAAAATCTTCAGTGAATCCAATTCAGATTCCTTAATTTTTTTTAAAAGATCATTTTATCTGTCTAGTCTTTCAACTCATTTTCCCTTCAGCACTGTTTTACTTCTAGCTTGGTAAATTATTCACTGTCTTTTGAATCTGTCTTCTACTTACTGTACTATTCTTATCTAGAATTCACCCTTATCACCACCACCCCTAGCCTATCCAAATGCAAACAGTGCTTCAAGACTGAGCTCAGATCAGGGGGCAATCACTCAACGCATAGACCTGGAAATATGGAACAGGCTGATGAAGGGAGGTTGGGGGAGGGCAGGAGGAGATTAACTGAAGATCTTTTTTTTTTTTAACTTTTAGTTTTTTATTTTTTAAGATATATTTTATGACCCACATCAGCAGGGAGACCCCTGCAGCCTGGTCACATGTAGCCACCATGGGGCCCACACAGACAGCCCCCCAGAGAACATCGATCAGCTGCCTCCTGCACATCTCCTACTGGGGATGTGCCCGCAACCCAGGTACATGCCCTTGACCGGAATCGAACCTGGGACCTTTCAGTCCGCAAGCCGATGCTCTATCCACTGAGCCAAACCGGTTTCGGCAACCGAAGATCTTATATGCATACTATAGGCCCAGTGTATGGATTCATGCATTGGTGGGGTCCCTCGGGCTGGCCTGCGGGTATTGGGCTGAATCCATGCACTGAGCCTCCAACATCCCCCAAGGGGTCCCGGATTGTGAGAGGCCTGCATTGAGCATCTTCCCCCTGGTGGTCAGTGTGCATCATAGCAACCAGTTGTTCCATTGTTTGATTGATTTGCATGTTAGCCTTTTATTATATAGAATGAGATTTAATAATGTTGCAGTTTCTTAGTTATTCCTAAAGGCCTTTAGTTTCTGTATAGAATCATATATATATATAAATATATTTGGCCTGGCCTGGGTTTCCTAATCTCCAGAAAGAAACAAACAAAAAACCAAACATTATTTTTAACACATTGTTTGCAGGTAGTTTTTATCGTGCGCTAACAGGTGGCGCAGGCCATTTTTGCTAATTTTTTGCCCAAATGGCAACGTTCAATAAAATTACGATGACTTTAGTTTACATATTTATACGTTACCCGCATTCTACTGCTAGTCTATAAAAAAACGTATTACTACGTGTCCCGCGCTCTACTACCAGTCAACGTAAAACATATAAGTAAAACGTATAAATACGTTTCCTGCATACAATGTGTTAATTAGATGGTTTATTTTTCTGATTACAAAGTACCACAAGCTGGCTCAAAACAACAGAAATTTAATATCTCAGTTCGGGAACCTAGAAATCCAAGATCAAGGAGTCAGCAGGATTAGTTCTTCTGAGGGAGAATTCATACCTCTCCTGCTGGTGATGGCCAGAAATCCTCAGGATTTCTTGGCTTGTAGATGTATCACTACAGTCTCTCTCTCTCTCTCTCCATCTTCACATGGCTTTCTCCCCGTGTCTCTTTGTTTTCACATGCCTGTCTTTTTACAAGGATATTATATTGGACTAGAGGCCCAATGCACAAAATACATGCAAGAGCAGGCCTTCCTTTCCCCAGCTGCTGGCACCGGCTTCCCTCTGGCAGCAGCTTCCCTCTGGCACCCAGAACCTGGGCTTCCCTCTAGCCGCCGGCAGGCACCCGGGACCCAGGCTTCCCTCCGGGCACCAGCTTCATCTGGTGTCCCGGATTGTGAGAGGGCGCAGGCCAAGCTGAAGGACCCACTAATACACGAATCCGTGCACCGGGCCTCTAGTTAATCTATAATCTCAAAGTCAGGATTATGAAAGTCAAAGAAAGACTGAAAAAAATGTTCGTTCAGATTATAGAATAAAGGGAAATGCCAACTAAATGCAATATGTGATTCTGAACAGATTCTTTTCCTAGAAAGCACATTGTTAGGACAGCAGTTAAATTTTGAATGCAGAATTAGCATATTACCCTTTTATTATTATGGATTAGGAGCCCACTGTACCATAACATGACCTTATCTTAACTATTATTTGCAATGACCCTATTCCCAAATAAAGTCACATTCTAGGGTACTAGTACTTAAATGTATCTTTTTGGGTAGATGTAGTTCAACCCATAACAAATAGTGATAAAGTATTAATGTTAATTTTCTGGTTTTGATGGTTGTGTTTTTATATTAGACAATGTTCTTATTTATATGAATTACCTACTAAAGTATTCCATGGGTGATAGGCCATCATGTCAGCATCTTAGTTCAAATAGTTTAGGGAAGAAAGTTTTTTCTGTCTCTGGACATGCAATATTTTTTGTAAGTTTGTGATTCTTTAAAATTTTTTAAAGGTATGTTATGTGAAGAACATATTAGATATCTTAGCAGCTTTGGGAGGACCAGAGAGCCAGGCTGAACTTTAGGAACAATGCCCTTAAACCATGCTAGAGAACAGATCTGATTGGGAAATCATCATCCAACGTGATGATTGTACCCATACCCATGCCATTTCTTTTTTTTTTTTTTCCCACTTTTAAGGTTTTTTTGGGCTT
>NW_006290023.1:169546-173290 GCF_000327345.1 Myotis davidii | reverse complement strand
CACACTTCAGTCTTTGCCAGAGACAATTTTTGGTGTTTTAAGGAAAAGGCTGCCATGTTGGAGATCCATCATTTCTCCCTTTAATTTGTCTGCCATGACATCAACAAGAGCAAGTTCATCTGCCAAGTCCTTCATTAAGATACTGATGGCACAAGCCATGCCAACAGCACCAACCCCAACGACGGTAATCTTATTCTGGGGGCTCTGTTCTTCCTTAAGAAGATTCACAATCAGCTGATCCTTGAGTGTTACCATTTTGGACTTGGAACCAAAAGGAACCAGGCGTGCACGGCGGGCGGGCGTCGGTGGCGCGCGAAGGAGGATCCAGACTTGGCGGCGGCAGCTCCGGTACCACCCATGCCATTTCTTTACAAAGAACTCAATATTACTTGCTTTCAGCACAGATACCTCTTCTGCAATAGGAATCTTGTAGCTATCGACCACTGCTTCCTAGGTTATCAGCATCTATAGAAACAAAATTACCTTACACCAAGGTGATTCCTCCAACTCAAAATTGAGTTTCAGATCCTGTGCACCAAAACAAATGACAATGTCTACTACGTGCAAGAGTGGAGGACTTAACTTTATAAGTAGAACTTGCTTATTTTAGTAGAATTAGAGCTAAATATGTGTTACCTAGTGAATCTCATTTGCAAAAGTGAAAACAAATGAAATCTTAGACTACAAAAATAAATATAAATTCAAAACAGATGGTGTGGTACTCTGGTTATATAGTATCCTATTAACATGTTTCTTAAAGGTATTGACAACTTGAGCTTGAACCTAGGAAGGTAAGTAGGAGAGCATAAAATTATGAAATCCTCCTATATAATAAAAAGGTAATACGCAAATCAACCGAACAGCGGAATGACCGGTCACTATGAGCACACTGACCACCAGGGGGCAGACACTCAACGCAGGAACTGCCCACAGGTCACAGGCCCTGATTGCCCGACAGGGAACGGGGAACTGGGGGTGGGTGACAGCAAACTCAGGTGGCGCCAGGCCAAGGCCCCTGCCCTGCTGGTCACCCCACACACACAGGGCAACCCGCCACAGGGAACAGGGCCGGGGAGCGGGCAAGTACAGCCAACCTCTTGGTCCCTCCCCCAGGCCTGCAGGCTCCAATTGCCGATGGCAAATGGGAAACCGGAGGTGGCAGCAGTTGGCGGGGCCGGGCAGCTGGGGAAGATGGCCCTGATCGCAGGCCAGGCCTAGGGACCTCACCCGTGCACAAATTTCATGCACCAGGCCTCTAGTCATTATTATAAAAGACTACAAACATATGTGAAGGATGTTTAACTTAGAAAAAAGAGCTGTGACTTGGAATACATGTTTTCTGCACCTTTAGAAGGCAGACTTTAATAGGTGAGAGTTACTAGGAAACCAGTTTTCTCTCACAGAGAAGAACTATCTAACAATTATGTCAATATAATAATTGAGTCATTGCTTTGTTATGTCAGAGTTCCATCATTGTACGTGTTTGTGCACTGGTTAGATAATTTATAAAAGTAATTCTTAGGTAAAAGAAGTTTGATTGGTAAGTGCCAAAATAACCTGTTGATTAGACTGATATCTCTTTATTTAATTTTGGGATGGATACTCTGAACAAGAGTTAAATTTAAAAGTATATCTGTGCATAGGCATATTTTATAAAGTGATTTGGCCAATGATTGTTTGTTCATAATAGACCTATAACAAGATACCAAGTAGTTAATTTATTAACTCACATTTCTAATGAAATAAATATTTGAGAGAGAAACTTCCACTAAACTTCTGAGTCTTATGGGGGCAGGAACAATGATGCTGTCTTTGTCTTGCTACATAAAAACCTTACTTTACTAAAGTCTCTAAGGAGTATTAGCTTCCTACTATTTTGTTTCCTTAACAACAGAAATTGTCTCTTTTTCATTGCTGATGCTCTGTGCTAAAATAATGCCTTTTGCTTAGTTGGCATGCTGTCAATATTTATTAAAGTAACTGCCAAAAGACTTTTAAGTATATTGGTATATATTTTTGCCTTGGTAACTCCTATGTACTAAAAACATACTTTTATACATAGGGATATTTTGGTGCCTCAGAGTCTTCAATGGGAGCACAAGTTAAGATTGTAAAGTAATATGGAAATGTCCATTTAAATATTTAAATAGTGAGCCATAGATAGCACCTGGATGTTGACCATCTGACCAAATTTATTTGGGGTAGATATTTGATAACTTTAAATTTCCTTACTACTGGTCTGTCTATTCGATTTTCTATTTCTTCATGATTCAGTCTTCAAAGGTTGTGTGATTCTGAGACTATCTCTTTTAGGTTGTCCAATTTGGTGGGATGTAGCCTTTCATAGTATTCTTATGATCCTTTGCATTTCTGTGGCATTAGTAATAACTTCCCTTTCATTTCTTATTTTGAGTTCTCTCTCTCTCTCTCTCTCTCTCTCTCTCTCTCTCTCTCTCTCTCTCTCTCTCATCTAGCTAAAACTTTGTTTTGTTTCTTTTTTCAAAGAACCAGCTCTTCATTTCATTGGTCTTTTCTGCTGTCTTTTTAGTCTCTATTTCATTTATTTCTGCTCTGATTTTTTTCTTCTACTGAATTTGGGCTTTGTTCTTTTTTTTTAAGTACCTTTAAGAGTAAAGTTATATTGTTTATTTGAGATTTTTGTTTGTTTGTTTGTTTCTTGAAGTAGGCCTGTATTGCCATAAACTTTTTTTTTAGTAGTGCTTTGCTGCATCCCATAGATTTTGGCATCTCATATTTTTATTTCCACTTGTCTCCATGTATTTTTTATTTCTCCTTTTTTCCCCCTATTGACCCAATGATTGTTCAATAGCATATTGTTTAAACTTAACAGATTTGTGATTTTTCTTCTTGTACTTAGCATCTTGTTTCATACTGTTGTGGTTGTAAAAGATGTTTGATATGATTCTTATTTTTGAGGCTTGTTTTGTTTCTCAATATATGGTCTGTCCGTTAGAATATTCCATGTGCACTTGAGAAGAATGTATATTTTCTTGCTTGTGGATGAAATGTTCTATATATCTATTATCTACTCTAAAGTGTCATTTAAGGCTTATGGTTTCCTGTTGACTTTCTGTCTGGATGATCTGTCTTTTGGTGTAAATACAGTGTTAGAGTCTTCTAATATTATTGTGTTGCTGTCTATTTCACCCTTTCGGTCTATTAATAATTGCTTTATATATTTTGTGCTTCTGAATTGGGTGCCTATATATTAATAAATTTTTGTCTTCTTGGTTGATTGTACCTTTAATTATTATATAATGTCTTTCTTTGTCTGTTACCTTTATTAGTTTAAAGCATGTTTTGTCCAATATAAATATAGCTATATCTGCTTTCTTTTGGATACCATTGGCTTGGAGTCTCATCTTCCACTCCTTCACTTGGAGCCTATGTCTGTCTTTGGAACTGATATGAGTCTACTGAAAGCAGCATGTAGTTGTGTCTTGTTTTTTAATTTATCCATCTACTCTGTGCCTTTTGATTGGTGAGTTCAGTCCATTTTTATTTAGGCTGATTATTGATATGTGAGGATTTATTACTGCCATTTTATCTTTTGTTTTCTGATTTATATCTCCACTAGAGGCCTGGTGCACAAAGATTTGTGCACTCGGGGGAAAGGGGGGGTCCCTCAGCCTGGCCTGTGCCCTCTCGCAGTCTGGGACCCTTCGGGAGATAATGCCCTGCTGGCTTAGGCCTGCTCCCGGGTGGCAGAGGGCAGGCCCAATC
>NW_006290023.1:165476-168581 GCF_000327345.1 Myotis davidii | reverse complement strand
GGGCCAGCTTTAGCTCTGAGGCTCCAGCTCTTAGGCCTCCGCTGCTGAAAGTAGGTAATTGAAACAATGTATAACTCCAGCTCTGAGATCCCACTCTGAAAGCAGGTTTCTGGAGTTTTTTTTAGCTTCTATATGTTACTATGTTTCAAACTGCCCGCTCAGAGGCCTGCAGCGGCAGGCGGGGAACATTGGAGTCCACTGTCACTGAAGCAAGCAAGCCTCATGTTCAGTTTAAGCTGTCTGGCTGCCGGCTGCCATCTTGGCTGTCAGTTAATTTGCATATCTCGCTGATTAGCCAATGGGAAGTGTAGCGGTTGTACGCCAATTACCATGTTTCTCTTTTATTAGTGTAGATTGTTTCTTTATACTGTGTTTCTGTCTGCTAATTTTGGTTGGTGGTTTTCTTTTATCTTTTTCTCCATTTCCTTTATTTGTATGTTTTGTGGTTACCATGAGGTTTGCATAAAATATTTCATACATAAAATAGTCCTTTTTCTTTTGATAGCTTCTATTTTCATTTGTTTATATAAGTTCTTTCCTTTTCCTCCTCTTCTTTTATATTTTTGTTGTCACAAATTATCTCTTTATGTTATGTGTTACGAACTTGAAGTCGTTGTAGTTATTCTTTTTTCTCCTTTAATCTTTGTGCTATAATTTAGTGTATAACACCCTGTTCTGGAAGATGGTTACAATTTTCCGATTCTGTCTACCACTTCATTCAAAGTTTTGTGTACTTTTGCCATTTGTTTTCAGATAGAAGAGTTCCTTTCAACATTTTTATAAGGCAGGTCTTGTGAACTCCTTCAGCTTTTGTTTGTCTAGGAAAGCCTTTATTTCTCCTTCATATTTGAAAGATAACCTTTCCATATACAGTATTCTTGGCTGGCTGTTTTCAATTTTTTAATATTTTAATGTCTTTCTACTCTCTCCTGGTCTGTAGAGTCTCTTCTAATGATAACCTAATGGGGGTTCCTGTGTATATTATCCTCTTTTTTTCTGCCTGTCTATGGAATTCTTTGATCATTGACTTTTATAATATTAATATAATGTGTCTTAGAGAAGGTCTTTTGCATTGAGATAATTAGGTGTTCTATTACCGTCTTGTATTTGTATGTCTAGTTCCTTCCCCAGGTTCAGAAACTTCTCATCTATTATTTTTTAAAATAGGCTCTCCCTTTTCCTCTCTTTTGCTTTTGGGAAACCATTATTCTTATGTTGCCTTTTTCTAATAGATCAGATAGAGTTCTTTCATTTTTAAAAAGTCTTTGGCCCTAGCCCATTTGGCTCAGTGGCTAGAGCATCGGCCCACGGACTAAAGGGTCCTGGGATCAATTCCAGTCAAGGTCACGTACCTTGATTGCAGGTTCCGCGGCCTTGGTCAGGGTGCATATAAGAGACAACTAATCACTGTGTCTCTCTCTTTCATTGAAGTTTCTCTCTGTCTCTCCTTCTCCCTTCCACTCTCTCTAAAAATCAATGGAAAAATATCCTTGAGTGAGATTTAACAAAAAAATAAAATGAAAAGTATTTGTTCTTCTCTTCCACCTTAATTATTACATTTCTATCTTTGATCCCACTAATTCTACTCTATTTCCAATGCTTTCTGATTCAGTCTTTATCACATTTATTGAGTTTTTCAGTTCCAGAACTTCTACTCAGTTCTTTTTTAGAGTTTCAATTTCTTTGGAAAAATAATATTTCTGTTCATTAATTTTATTTTTGAGCTAATTGAACTGAATTTCTGAGTTTTCTTATAGCTTGTTGAGTTTCTTCATGACAGCTATTTTGAATTCTCTATCATTTAGATATGGTTTCTGTAGAATTATCATTTTCTTTTTCTGATATCATGATTATTCATTGTGCTTGTTGGGTTGTTACTCTGTTGGTGCCTTTGAAGTGGTACAGGATAAACAAGATTGATGAACCTCTAGCCAGGCTCACCAGGAAACAAAAAGATAGGACCCAAATAAACAAAATCAGAAAGAAAAGAGGTGAAGTAACAACTAACTCCACATAAATACATAGGCTTGTAATAAAATACTATGAACAACATTACTCCAACAAATGGGACAACCTGGACAAAATGGACATAATCCTAGAAAAATACAATCTTCCAAAACTCAATCAGAAAATCTGTATAGGCTGATAACTACTGATGAAACAGAAGCAGTAATTTAAAAACAAAACAAAACAAAAAAACCTCCCACCAAAAACAAAAGCCTTGGTCCAGATGGATTCACAGGGGAGTTTTACCAAATATTCAAGTAAGAACTAACACCTCTACTCCTCAAACTATTCCAAAAAATTCAAGAGGAAGAAACACTTCCAAACTTGTTCTATGAGGCCAGCATCACCCTAATTCCAAAACCAGATAAAGACGTGACAAAGAAAGAGAAGTACAGGCCAGTATCCCTGATGAACACAGACGCTAAAATCCTAAACAAAATTTTAGCAAATCAGATTTAGCATTACATTAGAGAGATCATACACCATGACCAAGTGGGATTTATTCCGGGGATGCGAAAATGGTACAATATTGACAAATCAATAAATGTGATACAGCACATAAACAGATTGCAAGAAAAAAATCACACGAGCATATCAATTGATGCAGGAAAAGCATTCAACAAAATCCAACACCCTTTCTTGATAAAAAACTCTCAGCAAAATGGGAATAGAGGGAACATACCTCAACATAATAAAGGCCATGTATGACAAGCCTACAGCCTACATCATACTCAATGGGCAAAAACTAAAACCATTTCCCCTAAGAACAGGAAAATGACAGGGATGCCCTCTTTTACTACTCTTGTTCAACATAGTTCTAAAAGACCTGGCCATAGTGATCAGACAAGAAGAAGAAATAAAAGGCATCCAAATGAGGAAGGAGGAAATAAAACTGTCATTATTTGCAGATGACATGATACTGTACATAGAAAAGCCTAAAGACCCTATAAAAAAAACTACTGGATTTAATAAATGATTTCAGAAACGTAGCAGGATACAAAATTAACACCTAAAAATTCATAGCATTTTTATCACCAATAGTGAACTCTTAGAAAAAGAAACTAAAAAAAACAATCCCATTTACATTGCAACAACAAC
>NW_006290023.1:159966-165375 GCF_000327345.1 Myotis davidii | reverse complement strand
AGAAATCTGTAGATTCAACACAATTCTTATTAAAATATCACCAGCATATTTCATAGAACTATAAGAAATTCTCCAAAAATTTATATGGAACTAAAAAAGACCCTGAATAGCCACAGCAATCTTGAGAAAGAAGAACAAAGTTGGAGGCATCACAATACCAGATATCAAGTTATACTACAAAGCCACTGTGCTCAAAACAACCTAGCACAAGAACAGACATATAGATCAATGGAACAGAACAAAGAACCTAGAAATCGACCCAAGTCACGATGCTCAATTAATACTTGACAAAGGAGACAAGAGCGTACATTGTAGCAGAGATAGTCTCTTCAATAAATGGTGTTGGTTAAATTGGACAGGTACATGCAAAATAATGAAACTAGACCACCAGCTTACACCATACACACGAATAAACTCAAAATGGATAAAAGACGTAAATAAATGTAAGACATGAAACCATAAAAGTCCTAGAAGAAACCATAGGCACCCAAATCTCAGACATCTCTAGTAGCAATAAGTTTACTGATATATCTCTTAGGACAATGGAAATTAAGAAGAAGATAAACAAGTGGAACCATGTGGAAATAAAAAGCTTCTGCACTGCAAAAGAAACCATCATCAGAATAACAAGAGAGCCCACTACATGGGAAAACATATTTGCCAATGATACATCTGATAAGGGGTTAATCTCCAAAATATATAGGGAACTTATACAACTTAACAAAAGGAAGTCCGGGAGTGCTAGAGGGCACTCTGCAAAGTTGCTGTCACTCAAAGCTCCTGCATTGAGCATCTGGCCCCTCGTGATCATTGCATGTCATAGCTACCAGCCGGTCGGCCTGTCGCTTAGGTTGGGGCCTTGACTTACGAGTGTCCTAACAAGTTTTTCGAGATACGAGCCGTCTCTCGGTCGATTTTTTGCTTTGAGTTGCGAGCTAAAATTCGGGTTATGAGCCAGCTTCAGATACCCCACCGCTAGTTGGCACAGCGAACGTCACAGTGAACGCCACAACATCAGCCCAGCATCACGTGTCTCACTCGTTCACTTTATGATTTGACATACGAGTAATTTGAGTTACAAGCTCCATCACGGAACGAATTAAACTCATAAGTCAAGGCCCTACTGAATATAGACTCGTGGCCCAGTGCACGATATTTCTGCGGTGGGGGGGGGGGGGGTGTCTCTCAACCCAGCCTCTGCACCCTCTCCAATCAGGGATCCCTTGGGGGATGTCCAACTGCCAGCTTCGGCCCGATCCCATGAGGAAAAAAGAAAGACCTATGTTATAATTGCAACAAGAAAGATTGTTTTTAAAAAATCCTATATAATAAAAATATGCCAATTGTTCCCTCGGGCAGTTGTTCGACTGGAGTCCGGGTGTTCAACTGCTCGCTATGACGTGCGCTGACCACCAGGCAGCAGCACAGAACATGGCAGGCATTGGTGACGCACTTCGACCTCTCCTGGGCTACCTGGGGGCAGGGGTGATGGGACAGAGGTGCGGTGAGAATGCAGGGTGTCTGCTGAGCTCACATTCCCCCTGCTACCCTCACCCGGGATGCCAAGGCTTGTGCACCAGAGAAGCCCCCTCACTCAGGTACCGGGCCTCTGCAAGGCGCCTTCCCCACACCCACATGGTGTCTTCAGGTGAGCCGGGCTGCAGCCGCTGGGGCCATGGGTACTATTCGGTTCCCCCATGAGTTTGCCCAGGTTCTGGTCTGCAAGGCCGGCCCGGAGAGAGCGCACTGCCCTCCTAGCTTTTGTGCAGCCCCGCAAGGCGGCCAGAGGTCCATGCTGTGCCCCGACCCACGGCATCTGGCTGTGCTCAGTGCATCTCTGTGTAGGGACTTGGGTGCCATGAGTCAGGCAGAGGGTGGCTCATGGGGGCCTGGAGGCCCAGGTGCTGCCCAGGGCCCAGAGTTCAGCTGGGACCTGTCCTTTCACACCAGATGCTTGCACTTCATTCACTGGCTAGGCCTAGGGACTGCACCTGTGCAGAATGTCATGCACTGGGCCTCTAGTAAATAAATAAAAAATTTTTTAAAAAGTTTAACAGGTTGGTAATTATAGGCCTTTTTTTTGTTTTCCAGTAGATGGTGCTATATTATAGATTTTAGTTTTTCTTACCTGGGCTGACTCTCATTGTATTTGAGAGCCAGCATTTTCTACCCTTCACCACCTCTGGCAGAGGTGTTGCAGATGCCCTCTTCATCATTGCTTTTGCCTCCAAGGTCACTAGTGCCGTTCATCTCCTGTGGATGCTGTAGTCATGGGTATTGCTGCTTGTGTCAGCAGAATGGTGAATGCCCTCACTATGTCAGGGGGTTACCTTGGACTCGAGCTCCACCACCATAGTGGGGGGATGGTGTGGGTGAAAGGGAAGCCACGGTCTTGAGGTATGCAACCACTGCTATCCATTTCTCTGTGACCACTGCCACTACTGTGTCCAGGAATCAAGTGCTACCTCTGCTGCTACTACCAGGATCTCTGGTAGTATGGGCAAGATCACAACTGTGGGAGGGAGCTGGAGTCACACGCTCCAATTCCACAACTACCCTTCTTTTTCTTCCCCATGGTTGGGAGGATAGGCAGAATCAGGGTCAAGGGGCCTGCCTCTTTTGCTGCTACTGCACTCTCACTGAGGTTGCAGGCTCAGCTGAGGGAATGGGATCACAGATATTGTTCCTGCCATTCCCCTCATTCCACCTCTTCTATTTATTCCAATCCACCAACCTTCAGATGTGCAGATATGTGGATCTCTCTGGCATCTATAATAATAAAAGTGTAATATGCTAATTAGACCAGACAGCCAAACGACCTTCCGGACGTCTTTCTGGAAGAAGCTGCGGTAACAGGGGCCGAGACAGAGGTGGTTAGGGGTGATCAGGCAGGCAGGCAGAGTGATTAGGGGTGATCAGGAAAGCAAGCGAGCAGTTAGGGGTGATCAGGCAGGCAGAGTGGTTAGGGGCCATCGGGCAGGCAAGTGGTAGGGGCAATCAGGCAGGCAGGCAAGTGTTTATGGGCAATCAGGCAGGTGAGTGGTTAGGGGCAATCAGGCAGGCAGGCAGAGTGGTTAAGGGTGACCAGGCAGGTAGATAGGTGCAAGCAGTTAGGGGCATCAGGCAGGCAGGCAGGCAGAGGCAGTTAGGGGCAATCAGGCAGGCAGGCATGCAGAAGGGTTAGGGATGATCAGGCAGGCAGACAGGCTAGCGGTTAATAGCCAGCGGTCCCAGATTGCAAGAGGGATGTCCGACTGCTGGTTTAGGCCAACCCGGACATCCCCCAAGGAGTCCCGTATTGCGAGAGGGTGCAGGCTTGGCTGAGGGATCCCTCCTCTGCCATGCACGAATTTCATGGATCAGGCCTCTAGTCTTTGTATGTTGAATAGAGGAACTTTTTTAAAATTCCAGATGTCCCCACTGGTTTTACATCGAAAGGAAGAGGCTAAAGGCACATCTCTCCCACCATGATGACACCACTCTCCTTTAAACTTTTTTAATAATAGGTAGATCAGTACTTTAAGAATATTATTTTTTATAACCACTAATTGTCTTTGACTCACTGACTTTTCCTCTGTACAAATCTGACTGAATTTAACCCAATTTTTTAGCTTCTATGGAAATTATAAGAAACTCAAGTTGATTCTTATTCCTATACTAGAGGCCTGGTGCATGAAATTCGTGCACAGGGGTGGGGTCCCCTCAGCCCAGCCTGTACCCTTTCCAATCCGGGACGCCTTGGGGGATGTCGGAATGATGGTGTAGGCCCAATCTTGGGGAATGGGCCTAAACCAGCAGTCGGACATCCCTCTCACAATCTGGGACCTCTGGCTCCTAACTGCTCATCTGCTTGCCTGCCTGATCGCCCCTACTGGCCCCCCTCCCAGCCTAATCACCCCTAACTGCCTCTGCCTGCCGGCTTGGTCTCTCCCAATTGCCTCCTCCCTCCGCCAACCTGGTCACCCCCAACTGTCCCATCCCTGCTTGCCTGGTCACCCCTAACTGCCCATCCCACCAGCATGGTTGGCCCTTACTGCCCCGCCCCCCTGCCGGCCTGATCACCCCTCACTGCCCTCTGCCAGCCTGGTTGCCCCATGCAGCCTGCTGCTCTGTCATTTGGTCATCTCTTACTGCCCCCCCGCCCCCACCAGCCTGGTTGCCCCACGCATCCTGCTGCTTAGTCATTTGGTCGTCCCTCACTATCCCCCCTGCTGGCCTGGTCACCCCACTCAGCCTGTTCGTTTGTCCTTTCAGTTGCGATGGCCCCTGTTTCTTTATATGTAGATGAGTAGATATTACTTAGTTTTTCATAATTTAGCAAACTAAACCATGTCCTTTATACATTACTTAGAAAATCTTACCTAGCCTTAGAAAATGCTGTAAAGTAAGAGTAACTATTTTTCATAATGCTGGAAATAATATAATTAGATTAAAAATGTTGCCCTTTACAAGAACTCCTTCTAAGATAAAAACATCAGTTCTAGTAGAGGCTCAAAATATTAGTTTTGAAACATTAATGAGTCTTGTTTGTGAAAATGAATTATAACTTAATTCATAAATTCAGTTCATTTTAGGTTAAGTGAATGATTATGACTCATCCTAAGTACATTGTGTAATTGGCCCAGGTTGCCCCTAAAAGCTATTAAATGTTGCTTTTCAAGAGAAACCATGTTATATATGACTTAGTTAAGAGAAAATTGCAACATTTATGCTAAAAAGGAACATATAGGCAAATTAAAATGTCATCATTTTTTATGTTCCCAGTGAATAAAGTGACACTGTTACAGTTCTTTTGGAATCAGGAAATCTAAAGCAATTTAATGAGTTCTATTAAAACAACTGACAAAACAAAAATCCCATTTAATGAGTGATGGCAAAAGGATATTAAGATGCAGAAATGTAAATATGTGAAATAGTTTCTTTAGCCCACTGCATCTGACACTTTTTAAATATTAGTGAATAAAATGGATCAGGATCTGTGCCTTCTCTGAACTGGCCTCACAAAATGGTATTTTATTAAATAGGCAGAAATCTGAATTTAAAAAATGTTTGTTTTGGATGCAGTTTTCTCTCTCTTTTAAGTGACCCGTTTTAGGAAAGAAACCACCTATTAAAGGTAGATAAGCGCTAGGGACTGAGGAGGATAGGAAAACAGATTGACATAGAATTTGGCGGGATGGGGGGGGGGGATGGCAAATCGATCATTTTAAAGGCAAGAAAGAAAGATGAAGTGCTCGCTTCGGCAGCACATATACTAAAATTGGAACGATACAGAGAAGATTAGCATGGCCCCTGCGCAAGGATGACACGCAAATTCGTGAAGCGTTCCATTTTTTTTTAAACAAAAACAGAAATACACACACCCAAACAGAAAGCCAATTTGGATCCGTTGGGAAGAATTCCGCTTAG
>NW_006290023.1:157583-159194 GCF_000327345.1 Myotis davidii | reverse complement strand
GGGGGGGGGGGGGGGGGATGGCAAATTCGATCATTTTAAAGGCAAGAAAGAAAGATGAATTTGAATGCTTTAAATAGAATCAAAAGTCAAAGAAGAGCTAAAGTATCTTCATTTTAAGGAGCTTCTAAATTAATTACTCTTAAGAGCTACTTATCGAAGCTAGTTTCTGCTCAGTTTGGTTTTTATAGCTACTTTTTAAAAAATATGATTAACAGTTATACATTGAGTATATCTAAGTAAAAGATATTGATAACATGTTTTCATGAGTTGGAGGTTGGTAGGTGTTTAAAATTAAATGACCATTCACATGGTCAGTTATATTTGTTTCAAAGTAGTTATGTTCAACGTATTGGATAGGAAATTAGAAACAATCAGTTTTCTAGAGAAGAAACATTTTGCTGTGTTCTTAATTTTTCAGATGTTTCCCTTTCCCTATATTATTATGATTGGATTTTTATTAGAATTAAATTTACTGAAGCCCTGGGTTAGAATTGGCATCATTACTTGCTTGTTTAAATGAAAGTTAGTTCAATAGACAAACTGTTTTTTTACTGACCATTCAAATTTTTTTAAAAATCTTAACATTTTTTATATCTGAAACAAAGAAATGTTCAATTATAATGAAGTTATTTCTGGCATAATGTAAACACTCCATAAATATAAATGGAATAAATGATCTTAGTAGATAGTTATGTACATATAGGTAATCTCTTTAATTTTTTCATTTTGATTTTGTATTGGTTTCAGATGTACAGCTTAGTGGTTACATAGTTATTTACTTTACATAGTATCACTCTCGATATTTCCAGTACTCCAACTGCAATATTATTGACTATATTTTCTATGTTTAACTTACTTCTCCATGATTATTTTGTAACTACCAATTTGTGCTTCTTAGTCTCTTCACCTCTTTCACCCGGAGCCCCAATACATTCTCCCCTCTTGCAATCTCAAGTTTTCTCTTTGTGTATCTATAAATCTGTTTCAATTGTGTTTCTTCATTTATTTTGGTCGTTAGAGTTCACATATAAGTGAAATCATATGGTATTTGTCTTTTTCTGACTTATTTCACTGATTGTAATACCCTCTAGGTTCATCCATGCTGTCACAATGGTAAGATTTTATTTGTTTTTATGGCTGAGTAACATTCAATTGTACCACAGCATTTTTATCCACTCATCTATTGATGGGCACTTGAATTGCTTCCATATCTTGGTTATTGTAAATACAGGTGTATTTATTCTTTCAAATTAGTGTTTTGGATTTCTTCAGATAAATCTGCAAAAGTGGAATCACTAGGTTAATAGGCAAATCCATTTTTAATTTTTTGAGGAAACTTCATACTGTTTTCCACAGTGGCTACACCAATCTACGTTCCCACCAACCTTTTACAAGGATTCCCTTTTCTCCACATTTGTGGATTAATTGATGATTCCTATTCTGACAAGTGTGAGATGATATTTCACTGTGATTTTAATTTGCATTTCTCTGAAAATTGGTGACATTGGGCATCTTTTCATATGTCTATCAACCTTCTGTATGTCCTGGTAGGAGAAGATAATCTGTTCATTTTTTTTTAATTTGAATTGTTTGTTTTTCTGGTGTTGATTG
>NW_006290023.1:157181-157472 GCF_000327345.1 Myotis davidii | reverse complement strand
TCGATCATTTTAAAGGCAAGAAAGAAAGATGAATTTGAATGCTTTAAATAGAATCAAAAGTCAAAGAAGAGCTAAAGTATCTTCATTTTAAGGAGCTTCTAAATTAATTACTCTTAAGAGCTACTTATCGAAGCTAGTTTCTGCTCAGTTTGGTTTTTATAGCTACTTTTTAAAAAATATGATTAACAGTTATACATTGAGTATATCTAAGTAAAAGATATTGATAACATGTTTTCATGAGTTGGAGGTTGGTAGGTGTTTAAAATTAAATGACCATTCACATGGTCAGTT
>NW_006290023.1:155076-156107 GCF_000327345.1 Myotis davidii | reverse complement strand
TTGTTTTTTAATTTGAATTGTTTGTTTTTCTGGTGTTGATTGGTATGAGTTCTTTATAAATTTTGGATATTAACCCCTTATCAGATAATCATTGGTGATTATGTTCTCCATTTATCCATTTCATCCAGGTTGTCCAATCTACTTTTAGTAGGTTGTCTCTTCATTGTTGCTTTTTACTGTTTCCTTTACTGTTTCCTTTACTTTTTAGTTTGATATAATCCCATTTATTTATTTTTCCCCTTACCTGAGGAGATATATCAAAAAAATATTTTTTAAAAAATATCTCAGATTTTACTGCCTATGTTTTATTGGAGGATTTTTATGGTTTCGAGTCTTAAATTTAAGTCTTTAATTTGTGTTTATCTTATATACAGTATACGAAGATAGTCTACTTTCATTTTTTTGCCTGTATCTGTCCATTTTCCCAGCACCATTTATTGAATAGATTCTCTTTACTCCATTGTAAGTTCTTCCCTTCTTTGTCAAATATTAATTAACTACATAGACATGGGTTTTTTTCTGGGCTCTCTACTTTGTTCTATTGATCTGAGTATCTGTTTTTGTGTCAGTATCATGGTGCTTTGATAACTGTGACCATACACTATACTTTGATATCAGGTAGTGTGATAACCCTAATCTTGTTCTTCTTTCTCAATATTGCTGAAGCTTTTTGGGGTTTTGGGGCATTCCATATAAATTTTTTAATTGTTTCTTCTAACTCTATAAAATACACGATGAATATTTTGATAGTGATGGCATTGAATTCATAGATTGCTTTGGGTATTATGGACATATTAATGTTAATTCTTCCTATCAATGAACATGACATATGCTTTCATTTACTTGTATCTTCATTGAGTTCTTTCTTTAGTGCCCTATAATTTGTCAAGTACAGCTGTCTAACCTCCTGGGTTAAATTTATTACTAGGTATTTTTTTTAAATATATTTTTTATTGATTAAGATATTACATATCTGTCCTTGTCCCCACGTTACCCTTTCCCCCCCCCCCCTCTCTCCCCCCCCCCCCCCT
>NW_006290023.1:153304-154033 GCF_000327345.1 Myotis davidii | reverse complement strand
ACAGTCCAGTTCCTCCCCGGATGAGTCCTGGGTCCCCAGAGACTTCCCAGAACCGGAATTCAGAGCCGTTGGGAGCTTGCGACTCCCTCCGGATTCAAAAAGACAGCCGCATCCTCAGGTGCCAGCCCCTTTCCGCGAGCGCGAGCCCCCTACCTCTGCGTTTCTCTTCTGCAGCTTCTCTGGCTCTCAGTGTGCTTTTCTTTCCTTCTAGTTGTAGAATTTACAGTCAGCAGGCTTCCTGCGGTTCTGGATGATGTCCGTATTGTTTTTCTGAGGTATTAATCAATTGTTGTGAGCGGCATCAACTTCCCGGTGTTTATCTCTGCCGCCATCTTAGTTTCTCCTAGGTATTTTATTTTTTATGAAACAATTATGGATGGGATTGTTTTTTAAGTTTCCTTTTTGATAGTTTATTATCCTATCTAATAAAAGAGAAAGATGGTAATTGGCGTACGACCGCTATCCTTCCCATTGGCTAATCAGGGCGATATGCAAATTAACTGCCAGCCAAGATGGCGGCCGGCAGCCAGGCAGCTTGAAACTAACATGAGGCTTGCTTGATTCAGTGACGGTAGACTCCAACGTTCCCAGCCTGCCTTGCGGGCCTCTGAGCCTGCAGTTTGAACATTGTAACAAATATAGAAGCTAAAAAAAAACCCCATACACCAGCTTTCAGCGAGCTGGGATCTCAGAGCTGGAGTTGGTACAGAGTTTCGCTTATAGAACCTA
>NW_006290023.1:150395-152410 GCF_000327345.1 Myotis davidii | reverse complement strand
CCCCCCCCCCCCCCCCTCCACGGGCCCTGCTCTGTGTGTGATGGGGTAGAGCCATAACCTCCCCATCGGCCCTGCCCTGAGTGTGACAGTGGTGGCACCCCAACCCCCTGATCCGCCCTGCTCTGTATGTGACGGGGCAGTGCCCCAACTCCCCTATCGGCCCTACTCTCTGAGTGACCGGGGGGAGCTCCTCAAGCCCTGATCGACCCTGCTCTGCGTGACAGGGGACCTCCCCAATCCTCCTGATGGGCCCTGCTCTGTGCATGACGGGGGAGCTTCAGAACCCCATGATCGACCCTGCTCTGTGCGTGACAGGGTAAGGAGCCCCAACCCCCGTTATGGTACTTGCTCTGTGCATGACAGGGGGTGGCTCCGCAACCTCCCCATGGACCCTGCCTTGAGTGTGACAGGGGGCGGCGACCCAACACCCCCAATCGGCCCTGCCCTGAGTGTGACTGAGGGTGGCATTGCACCCTCCCAATCCGCCCTGCTCTGTGAATGACAGGGGGCAGCGCTCCAACTCCCCAATTGGCCCTGCTCTGAGCCCGACCAGGGGCTGCACCTAGGGATTGGGCCTGCCCTCTGCCACCCGGGAGCAGGCCTAAGCCAGCAGGGTGTTATCTCCTGAGGGGTCCCAGACTGTGAGAGGGCACAGGCCAGGCTGAGGGACTCCCCCTTCCCCCCGAGTGCACAAATTTTTGTGCACCGAGCCTCTAGCTGATGTATAAAAATACACCTAATTTCTGAATATTTATTTTGTATCCTGCTACTTATTAAAATGCATTTATCAGCTCTAGTAATTTTTTAGTGGAATCTTTATTATTCTCTCTAAATAGTATCATCTCATCTGCATATAATGACAGTTTTACTTCTTCCTATCCAATTTGGATGCTATTTATTTCTTGTCTGATTACTGTGGCCAGGACTCAGTACTATCTATAATAATAAAAGCATAATATGCTAATTAGACTGGATGTCCTTCCAGATGACCTTCCAGATGAAGCCAGGGCTGCAGCTGCGGGATCCAGACAGCCGTTCCCACTGCAAAGGCCTACTCTTGCATGAGTTTCATGCATTAGGACTCTAGTGTTGAATAAGAGTGGTGAAAGGGGATGTCCCTGTCTTGTTCCTGATCTTAAGAGAAATGCATTTAGTTTTTCCCCATTGAGTAAAATGGTACTGTGGATTTGTCATATATGGACTTTATTATGTTCTCACTTTGCTGAGAATTATTATCATAAACTAGACGCCTGGTGCATGAAATTCTTGCATCAGGAGGGGGTCCCCTCAGCTCAGCCTGCACCGTCTCCAAACTGGGACCCCTTGGGGGATGTCTGATTGCCGGTTTAGGCCCAATCCAGGATCAGGCCTAAACCAGCAGTCAAACATCCCTCTCACAATCCTGGACCACTGACTCCTAATCACTCACCTGCCTGCCTGCCTGGTCACCCCTAACTGCCCCTCCCCTTCTGGCCTGATCACCCCTAACTGCCCCCTATTGTCCTGGTCGCTCCAAACTGTCCCCCCTGCTGGCCTGGTCGCCCCCATCTGCCCCCTCCTACCAACCTTGTCGCCCCTCACTGACCCCCAGCCTAATCAACCCCAGCTGCCCCCCGTGCCAGCCTGGTCGCCCCCAACTGCAGCTCCCTCACTGGACTGGTCACCCTAACTGCCCCCCCCTCACTGGCCTGGTCTCTTCTTACTGCCCCTCCTGCTGGCCTAGTTGCTCCCTACTGCCCCCCTCTGCCAGCCTGGTTGCCCCATGCAGCCTGATGTTCAGTCGTTTGGTCATTCCTCACTAACCCCCCAGCTGGCCTGGTCACCCCATGCAACCAGGCAGTTGTGGGCGATCAGGCCTACAGGGGAGGCCAGTTGGGGGTGACCAGGCCTGCAGGGGAGGGCAGTTGGGGGCAACCAGGCCGGCAGGGTAGGGTAATTAGGCGTCAATCAGGCCGGCAGGGGAGCAGTTAGGGGGTGATCAGGCTGGCAGGCAGAAGCAGTTAGGGGCAATCAGG
>NW_006290023.1:142782-149756 GCF_000327345.1 Myotis davidii | reverse complement strand
TGGCTCTACCCTGTCACACACAGAGCAGGGCCTGTGGGGGGGAAGGGAGGGGGTGATTGGGGCACTGCACCTTGTCACACACAGAGCAGGGCCAATCGGGGGTTTTGGTCGCTGCCCCCTGTCACGCTGATCCCGGTGCCGGGAGGCCTCACGGCTCCGCTGATCCCAGTGCTGGGAGGCATATTACCCTTTTACTATATAGGATAGAGGCCTGGTGCATGTGTGGGGCCAGCTGGTTTGCCTTGAAGGGTATCCTGGATCAGGGTGGCGGTCCCCACTGAGGTGCCTTGCCAGCCTGGATGAGGGGATGATGGCTGTTTGCAGCTGGTCACACGCCCTGCAGGGTGGGGGTCCCCACTGGGGTGCCTGGCCAGTCTGGGTGAGGGGCTGAGGGCTGTTTTCAGGCTGGTGCGTGACTTAACCTCCCAACTGCTCCTTTTTTTCTTTTTTTAAATTCTGGGCCAGCTTTAGCTCTGGCTCCAGCTCTGAGGCCTCTGCTGCTGAAAGCAGGTATCCGGTTTGCTTGGGTTCTATAATCGAAACAATGTATAACTCCAGCTCTGAGATCCTGGCTCACTGAAAGCAGGTTTCTGGGGTTTGGTTTAGCTTCTATATTTGTTACAATGTTTCAAACTGCAGGCTCAGAGGCCGGCAAGGCAGGCGGGGAACGTTGGAGGCCTCCGTCACTGAAGCAAGCAAGCCTCATGTTAGTTTCAAGCTGCCTGGCTGCCGGCCGCCATCTTGGCTGGCAGTTAATTTGCATATCGCCCTGATTAGCCAATGGGAAGGGTAGCGGTCTTACACTAATTACCATGTTTCTCTTTTATTAGATAAGATAGGACGGACGCTAAATCATATATAAAAATACTTTTTCTGCATCTACTGATATGATTACATGAATATTATCTTTCATTTTGTTTATGTGATATATGACATTAATTGCTCTGTGGATATTGTAACCCACCTTGCATCCCAGGAATAAATCCCCCTTGATGATGTTGTATGGTCTTCTTAATGTATTGCTGGATCTGGTTGGCTAATATTTTGTTGAGGATTTTTACATGTGTTCATCAGGGCTGTTGGCTTACAATTTTCTTTTTGTGTAGTGTCTTTATCTAGTTTTGGAATTAGGATAATGCTGGCCTCATAAAATGTGCTATGGAATCTTCTATCCTAGTGAATTTTTTAGAAATGTTTGAGAAGGATAGGTGTTAGTTCTTTGAAGCCATCCTGTTTAAGACTTTTGTTTGCTGGGAGTTTTCTCAATACTGCTTCAATTTCATTGGTTGTAATCAGTCTTTGCAGATTTTCTGATTCTTCCTGACTCAGTTTTGGAAGATGGTATTTTCTAGGAACTTATCCATTCATCCAATTTGTCCAATTTGTTGACATATGGTTGTTCATAATACTTTTCTTGCAATCCTTTGTGTTTCTGTGGTGTTAGTTGTTACTTCTCTTTCATTTCTGATTTTATTTATTTTGGATTCTCTCTCTTTTTTCTTTGTGAGTCTGGGTAAAGGTTTGTCAATCTTTTCAAAGAATCAGATTTTGATTTCATTTATCTTTTGTATTGTTTTTTTAGTCTCTTTGTCATTGATTTCTGCTCTAATCTTTATTATTTCCTTCCTTCCTTCTCCTCACTTAGGACTTTATTTACTTTTCTTTTTTTGGTTACTTTAGGTGTAAGGGTAGATTGTATATTTGAGGAAGACCTGAATTACTATGAGCTCCTAGGAGTGCTTTTGCTGTGTCCCATACATTTTCGGCTATTATATGGTCATTTTTATTTGTCTCAAGGTACCTTTTGATTTCTTTCTTGATCTCATTGTGACCCATTAATAATGTGTTATTTAGCCTATGTGTGTTTGTGAAGTTTTCCGTTATTTTTTCCTTTTTTTAAAAAAAAGTTTTTATTGATTTTAATCAATAATCAATAAAAATATTTTTTATTGATTCCCTGACTGGGAATCGAACCAGCATCCTCTTGGTGCGTGGGTCAACGCTCAACCACTAAGCAACACCAGCCGAACTCAGTTTTTTTTAATAATTGATTTCTACTTTCATGCTATTGTGATAAGAGAAGCTGTTTGATATGATTTTAATCTTCTTAAATTTCTTGAGACTTGTTTTGTGTTCTAACATGTGGCTTATCCTAGAAAATGTTTCAGTGCACTTGATCAAACTGTATTCTGCTGCTTTGGTGGAAATGCTGTGTAAGTATCAAATCCATCTGATCTAGTGTGTCATGTTATTTAAGGCTGCAGTTTCCTTGTTGAATTTTTGTCTGAAAGATTTAGCCATTGATGTCAATAGAATATTAAAATCCCCTACAGTAACTGTATTCATGTCAATCTCTCCCTGTATGTTTGTCAAGATTTTATTTACATATTTAGACGCTCCTATGTTGTGTGCACAAATGTATCCAAGGCTTAGTACATCCTCTTGTTGGGTTGATCACTTTATCTTTATGTAATGTCCTTTATATCTTATTATAGTTTTTGTTTTAAAGTCTATTTTGTCTGATATAAGTACAGCCACCCAGCTTTCTTTTGTTTCTATTTGCATGATATATCCTTTTTTATCCCTTTACTTTCAGTCTGTGTGTATCTTTCATTCTGAGGTGTCTCTTATAGACAATATAGATAGATATAGATATAGATATAGATATAGATATAGATATAGATATAGATATAGATATAGATATAGAAATATCTTGTTCTCTTATCCATTCAGCTATCCTATGTCTTCTTATTGGAGCATTTAATTCATTTACATTTAACATGAGTATTGATAGGTACATATTTATTGCCAATCTGTTCTTTATAACTATGTTCCTCATTTTTTTCTACCTCTTAAAGAAGGCTCTTTAACATTTCTTATAATACTGTTTTGATGCTAATGTTCTCCTTTAGCTTTTTCTTATCTGGGAAACTCTTTATTTCATCTTTAATTTTGAATGATAGAATTGCTGGGTAGAGTAGTCTTGGTTGTAGGTCCTTGTGTTTCATCACTTTGAATATTTCATGCCAATCCTTTCTGGCCTGAAATGTTTAGTTGGAAGTCTTATGGGAACTCCCTTGTAGGTGACTAGCTAGTTTTCTCTTGCTGCTTTTAACATTCTTTGCATTTAAGTTTTGCCATTTTAATTTTGATGTGTCTTGGTATAGGCATCTTTGGGTACATGTTGTTTGGGAATCTCTGCGCTTTCTGGACCTGTGTATCTTTTTCCTAAACCAGATTAGGGAATTTTTCAGCCATTATTTCTTCAAATACATTCTTGATTCCCTGGTCTCTCTTTTCTCCTTTGGTACCCCTATGATGTGGATGTTGTTATGCTTCATATTGTTTCAGAGGTCACCTAGACTATCCTCATTTTTTAAATTCTTTTTTCTTTTTGCTGCTCTGATTGTTTTCTGCTACCTTGCCTTTTAAATTGCTTATTCAGTGCTCTTCATCTAGACTGCTGTTTATTTCTTCTAGTATGTTCTTCACAGTTAATATTGTATTATTCATTTCTGACTGATTATTTTTCATGGCTTTTATGTCTTTTTTCATGTTGTTGAAGTTATCACTAAGTTCTTTGAGCATTTTTATAACCATTGGTTTGAACTCTGTATCTGATAGCTTGCTTGCCTTTATATTCTTTAGTTCTTTTTGGGGGGATTTCTCCTGGTCTTTCATTTGGGGCATGTTTCTTTGTCTCCCCATTTTGGCCTCTCTGTATTTACTTACATGTATTAGGTAGATATGCTGTGCCTTGGTATGGTGGCCTTATGTAGTAGGTGTCTTGTGAGGCTCAGAGACACAATCTCCCTAATTGCCTGAGCTGGGTGCTTCAGGAATGTTGCCCTGTGTGTTTTATTTAAATTCTCCTAATGTAGTTGAGTCTTGATTACTGTTTGCCCTTCCGTGGGTTGAGTTGTCCTTCTGGCTGGCTGTGAGGATTGACCCTAGTGCAATGTATAGGGTGTCCCAAAATTCACGTAAGATTTGAATTTTGTGTGAGCATTAACAACAACAAAATAAAAACCTAATTTTACTTGGTTTATTGAATCAGATTCTAATATCTGTTGCTCTTTGATTTCAATCCCTTCAATTTGATAAGCATTACCAAGTACCAGTTATGGCCCAGAAGCAGGGACAATGAAGACCACGGCTTTGCATATGTGCCAGCAAAGCCGTGGAGGCCATTTACCTGATGTGCTATTCCATACATAACCCTATACTGTATACTTTGCGAATCAATAAAAAATTTACAATTTTTAATTATAAACCTGTGTTTTCTATAAAAATTACTTCTTGCGTGAATTTTGGGACACCCTATATAAGTTGTTGTGCAGGGACTGGCTCCACAAAGCTGAATTTACCCCAACAAGGTCTGATGTCTGGGGAGATAGATCTCTGTTTGTGTGTGCCACTTGTGGAGCTAATTGGGTGTGCTTTGATATGGTCTGAACTACTGGTTGTGTTGCGTCTGGGGCCTCTTGAGAGTGGAACCAGTGCCTGTCAATGTAAGTGCTATCAGTGATAGGCCCTAAGCTAATAGTTTTGGAGCTACAAAGCAATCCACAGTTTGTGGCTTTCTCGGCTGGGTCTGATTATGTGTGGGAAGAGCTAGCTGCTCACCAAGGCAGGTTTTCAGCAGCACCAAGCCTGGAAATAGGTCAGTAAAAGGCGCAAGGCTCCCCAAGATCTGCTCTCACCTGTTAGCTGCCCATTAGGCCAAGTTTCAGAAAGAATCTCTGCCAGTCACCAGGTAGGAGCAAGCAGTGTTCAGAAGATTGAAGCAGATTTACACTCCTCATCCGTGCTGGATTTGAGGCCACTGAGCAATGCTCTCAGGGTTTACCAGCATTAGCCATCAAATACCATGTTCCCATGGATCTTTGTGGTGGGGTCAGGTGTCACAGCAAAAGGTCACAGGTTCAATTCCTGGTCAGGGCTTCAATTCCTTAGGTTGTGGGTTCAGTCCCCGGTAGGGGCATATATGAGAGGCAACCAATTGATGCTTCTCTCTCACATCAATGTTTCTCTATATATAATCCTTCCTCTTAAAAAAAAAATTCAATAAACATCCTCAGGTGAGGATTTAAAAAATTTATTCACTTTTAACAAAAAAGTACCTGAGGAGAACCTGAGGTCAGATTTGGTGATGTGGTAGGTAGAATTCTAAGATGTCTCTCAAGAGTATTGCCCCCATTGCGCACACCATACATAATTCCTGGGACTATAAATATGCTGAATTTTACTTTCAAGATTGTGTTATATAATATGATAGAGTTCACTTTTAGGAAAGAGAGATGGTCTGGAATAATCTCACCTAATCAAGTGAGCCATTAAAAAGGGACTGTGCTCTTCTAGAAGTAATATATTTGGGAAAGGGCCACATGGCAAAGTATATGGGTCTAGGAGCTGAGAGTAGCTCCCAGCTGACAGCAAACAGGAAATGAGGATCTTAGCCCTACAACTGCAAGAATCTGAATTCTGCCACAACCACAGGAATTTGGAAAAGGACTCTAATCTCCAGATGAGAGCACACTCTGGCCAACACTTTGATTTTTATCTTGTGAGACTCTGAGAAGACAATTCATTCACACTATGTCTGGACTTTTGAACTACAGCTGTGAGTTAATAATGAGTACTTTTGTAAACCACTAAGTTTGTGCTAATGTTACATAGCAATAGAAAACTAAGACAACTTTTTTATTGGTCAAAAGTAGGCAATTAATGCTTCTATGGACTTCTCTGCCTCATGAATGATACAGGGACCCAGGTTACTTCTATCTTGTTCTGCCATCCTAGGATATTGTGCTCATATACATGATCCAGGGTGACTACCTACCGTCTCCATGTCCTAGACAGAATGGAAGAAGGGAAAAGGAAGAAGAAATACGAGATTTGCCCTCTTTCTTTAAGGACACATCTGGAGATAGTACAGATCACTTCTCACATTCTTATTGCCCATAGCTTAGTTCACTACTTGCAGCTCGAAGCAGGGAGGGGGGGACAATGCCCTTGGTTGGGGTAACCATGTACCAACTAAAATTCAGGGAGTTAGCCTAGCTGGTGTTGCTCAATGGTTAGAGTGTTGGCCCTCACATCGAAGGGTCCTGGGTTTGATTCCCAGTCAAGGGCATATACTTGGGTTTTGGACTTGCTCCCCACTCCCTGGTCAGGGCATGTGCAGGAGGCAACCAGCGATGTGTCTCACATCGACGTTTCCCTCTCTCTCTCTCCTCACCACCCACTTCGTTTTTTCCCTCCCCCTCCTTTTCTTCTACTCTCTTTGAAAAACAATAGAAAAAAAAATCCTCTGGTGAGGATTAACACACAAAAAAAAACAATTCAGGGAGTTAAAATATTCAGGAGATAATTACTGTGGAAGAAGGAAAGACTAAATGGTAGAAGGTGACTAATAGATACCACAGACTCTAAAAATAATAATAAATCTTGAAATACCATCCAAAAGTAATTACAGTGTTTACCTGTGGAGCGGTAGTGTATAAGATGAGGAACAGGAATGGAGTGAAGTTTTCCCTCTACCTTTTTATAATTTTCATTTTTGAATCTTCTAAATGTACTTCTATTTAAAATAATGTATTTTATTTATTTTTAAAAATAAGGGCTATATATAAGGTATGTGTGTATATCTGTTATTTATTAACTAGAGGTCCAGTGCATGAAATTCATGCACTGGTGAGGGGGAAGGGGGTGTCCGCTCAGCTCAACCTGCACCCTCTCGAATCCAGGACCACTCAGGGGATGTCCGACTGCCGGTTTAGGCCTGATCCTTGGGATTAGGCCTAAACCGACAGTATTTATTAACTAGAGGTCCAGTGCATGAAATTCATGCACTGGTGAGGGGGAAGGGGGTGTCCGCTCAGCTCAACCTGCACCCTCTCGAATCCAGGACCACTCAGGGGATGTCCGACTGCCGGTTTAGGCCTGATCCTTGGGATTAGGCCTAAACCGAC
>NW_006290023.1:131437-141866 GCF_000327345.1 Myotis davidii | reverse complement strand
CATTTGAGATGATATTTTATGCAGAATATTTGGTGAATTATACTGAACTGTTAGTATGATTTCTTCAGAGTTTTTAATCAGGATAAATCCTCTTTCATTTTTCAGGGTTACTGAGCTGTAGAATTAGATCTTGATGTCACTATTTATCTTCAGATGGTAATATGACATAATGGAGATTAGCATGGACTCTGAAAGTTGAGGAACCCAAGCTCAAACAATAAGCGACTTGCAGTGCTAGAAAACACTTATATTTAACTCCACCTGTGCGTGAAACATAACTGTAGAGATCAAACTTGTTTACATATGTAACACCCAGTATAAGATGTAGAATCTTTTTCAAGATTTTAGAAGTTTCTTTCATCCCCCTTTCTGACTACTACCCTCAGAATTTCTTAATTTTCTGACCTTTATAATCATTGATAGTACCATCAGTGCATGAAATTCATATCAGTGGATTTATATGATGTATTCTCATTTGTGTCTCACTTCTTTTGCTCATCTATGAAATTAACCCATATTGTTCTTCATATCAGGATTTTATTCTTTTTTTGTAGGTGTGTAGTATTCTCTTATTTGAATTTACTACCATTCTTCCATTTCCTGTAGGCAGATTTGTAAGTTGTTTCTAATTTAAAAATATTATGAATAAAGGTACTCTAAACATCCTTTCACATATGATTTTGAGGACCTATATGCTCATGTCTTTTGGATATATAAAAGGAGTAAATTTAATGACTCACATTCTAGGCATTTGCTTAGTTTTAGTAGATATAGTTTTGCATCCTTTTATTCAAGTTATACAACCACCTGCAGTGAATGAGAGTTCCAGATCCTGCAGATACTTGCCAATAATTAATATTATAAACCTATTTAATTTTAGCTATCCTGGTAAGTAAGTAATGGAGGAATAAATTTGAGTTTACCTGGAGAGATGATATTGAATATATTTCATATATATTTTGAGATTTGGATAGTATTCTTTATCAATTCTTGTTTACATTTCTGTTTTCTCTTTCCTGAGGTGCCTTGATTTTCCTCATATTGCTGAAGAATATTGTCATTGGAAATAGGACTCTGTTGAAAATTCTTCTATTTTTAGACTTTATGGTTTCTAACAGAAAACCAATTGTCATGAGAATTACCTTTTCCTTTAATAGATAGATATAGTGTTATTTGTCATTCAGAACTTTCAAGATTTTTTTCTTTGTTTTTATTTTTCAGAAGTTTGACTATGATGTGGGTGTTGTTCTCTTTGGGTTTATCTCATTTTGTATTTCCGCACCTTAAAATTGAGGATTTCTGTCTTTTGACCAATTAGAAGAGTTTTCAGCCATTATTTCTTCAAGTACTCTTTCATCATCTTTAATTTCTTCCTGGGCTCCAAATGTTACAGTTTTATTTATTTATTTTTGTTGTTGTTGTTGTTGTGACTCTACTGGTTCCTGTGGTTCTGATCTTTTTCTGTTGTTTTCAAGCCCATGTTCTCCCTATTCTCATTGGATATTTTTATTGTTATATTTTCTAGTTTCCTCTGTTCCATCCATTCTGCTTTGAGCCTATCACGGAGTTATTTATTTCAATTATTATATTCTTCTGTACTATAATTTTCATTTGGTTTTTTAGATCTTTCTGCTTCTTTGTATGAATAATTGATAATTGAAACCTAGAAATTTTGAGTATTATGAACTCTGGATCTTTTTCAACCCTGTGTTATCTGGCTTTGCTTTGATACTGCTCTGGTAAGGGAAGGGTGAGATACAACCTCATTATTTCAAGAAGAGAGTAGAAGTCCAGGTTTCCCACTTGGCCCAAGATTTGTAGGGGTGTGTGTCAGGGGAGGGGGGTGGGTATACATTATTGTTATGAGATAGTGGGAGTTCTGGATCACTACTATTCTTCTGGCAATATCTTCCCATGTGGAGGGATAGGTCTGCCTTGTTTCTATTTTTTATTGCTTCCACTTACATGACCCAGGACTGACCCCTGCCGGTACGGCCAGACGCGGGACTGCCTCCTGCCCAGAACTGACTCCGGCCTGGGACTGACTCCAGCCCTGCATAGCAACCGCAGCCACGGCAACCCAGCACTGACTTCTGGTCTGGTTGAGCCTTAGGTCGTAATGGTCCTTACACCCTGGCTCTTTATTATATAGGATTCTATCTTCCATACAAACAACTATAAACTTACGTTTGCTTCACCCTTTCTTTTTACCCAAAAAAAGATACTTATCTGCCTTTTCTCAATCACATTTCACCTGTCCGTTTGGGATTAGTGTTCTTTTTTTTCTTTGTACCTCTTGAGACTTTTGTCATTTGGAGTTTAACCAGTGATACTGATCCTGGCCCAAAGGAGGCAATGCCTGATACAGATTGATCTTTCAATCAATAAATGGATAGATCAAGGATTAAATATTTTAAGTGTTTTATATATCCCAATGTATTTCACAACAATTAAAAGAAGGAGGTTTATCCCATTTTTGTTGTCATTGCATATGCACAGTATTTTAACTACATTTTAGGCCATGTCAGTTTTTATTGGTGCATTTTTATTTATACTACCATTTATAAAGTTGAGAGAGCAGAGTAGTGCATTCTGGGTTTGAAATATCCTCTTGCCTATTCACTTGCTAACAAGTTGAGAATTAGCTATAGGAAACAACTTCTTGTTAAGTGAGGAAACCAAGGCTAGATATATTGTGATTTAATTAAATCTACCTACTACCTGTATAATTGGGAGAATGTCCACAATAGCCACATTGCAGTTTTTGAACTAGGTTTGATTAAAATTTGTCACAAAAGTCCATTTTTAACATGTATTACACCTAACTGAGTAGTTTTATGGCCTTTCAAGAGAATTAGTCCCACATTAATCTTATTTAAAGTTTAAAAGAGTGAGAAGCTGAAGGTTCATTAGAGTCTCATACCTATTTATTGGAAGATCTGAGACTCAAAAGAAGGTTTTCTGTCTGCAAAGACTATGATTTATATCACTACACAAAGGGATCTCAGAATCAACTGGGAAGTTTAAGCATGCAGATTTCTGGACCCATATCTACCTTTCTTAAGTGATTATGGTACAAAATCATGGCACTATATATCCTCCTTATGTTCTAAATCTCCTTTCCCTCCTCATAGCACCTAGATCTGCCCCTTACATATATAGAAACTCGGGAAATGTTTATTGACTTATTTTAAGAATAAATGGTAGTATTATCTTCATTTTAGCACTTATTCATTTCTAATTGCAAGATCGATGCCTTCTAGATCCTCAAGTAATGAAAAAAGGGGAGAATGTGATTTCGTAATTTATTTAGCATATGTGATATTAGCTAATGGTTATTGAGCAGTGACTACAAGTTTCTGTTGTAAACATTCTACATGTAAATTAACCTATTTAATACTTCGAACAACCCTGTGAGACAGCTGTTGCTTACTTCATTTTATGGACAAAGGAAACTGAGACATAGGTTAATAACTTGTTCAGAGTTACCAGTTAATGAATGGCTGAGTTGGGACCTGAATTCTAGAATGTCTTATTTCTAAAGATCTACAACCATGCCTGGCTAGTATGGCTCAGAGGTTGAGCATTGACCTATGAACCAGGAGGTCTAGGTTCGATTCCCAGTCAGGGCACATGCTAAGGTTGCAGGCTTTCTCCCCCGTAGAGGTAATGCAAGAGGCAGCCAATCAGTGATGTTTCTATCTCTCTCCTCTTCCCTTTTTCTCTGAAATCAATAAAATATTTAAAATTAAAAAAAAATCTGCCACCAAATACTATAAGCCAAGAACCTTACACATAATTCCTCTCTGAACTCCAAGACCATCCTATAAAAAGTGTGACTTAGCTTTATATACACTAGAGGCCCGGTGTACAAAATTTGTGCACTCAGGGTGGGGGTCCCGCAGCCTGGCCTGTGCCCTGTCATAGTACGGGAGCCCCACAATCGATTGCCACAAAGAGGTAGGCCGGAGCCAGGGGTCCCACCTCTGCATTGAGTGGAGCCAGGAGTTGGGAACCACAGAACCCCCAGACAGGCCTCGCCACATGGAGTCAGGACTCCCAGGCAGGGCTCAATGCACAGAGCCAGGGGACCCGCCTCCTCGGAGGCGGGACTCCCAGGCAGGCTCCATGCCGGGCATGTAGCGTCAAGCCCCGCCCCACCCACCTGCGTGTGCCCACTGTGTGCGCATCCATCTTTTGAGAGCATCATGGCATGAGGACCACTTAGGCTTTCATTAGTAAGGATAGTATTATATGATGATGGGTCAAACAAAATCTCTTTTAATTGCAAAATGTAACTTTTCCTCTCAGCATTGAACGAACATGTTTCATTTCACTTACTAATCCTGTTCATTGTGGTGGGAGTCCACCAAAATAATATTAAGGGGTAAACAATACCATCTACTAGTCCTATGTAATAAAAGGGTAATATGCAAATTGATCCTAAGACAAAATGACCAGTCACTATGATATGCTCTGACCACCAGGGGGCAGATGCTCAATGCAGGAGCTGCCCCCTGGTAGTCAGTGCGCTTCCACAGGGGAAGCGCCACTAAGCCAGTTGCTGGCTCATGGCTGCCCAGTGCAGTGGCAGTGGCGGGAACCTCTCCCGCCTCTGCAGCAGTGCTAAGGAAGTCTGACCAACGGCTTAGGCCTGCTCCAAGGAGGCCTAAGCCGTTGGTCAGACATCCCCCGCGAGCTCTCAGGCTGCCAGAGGGATGTCTGACTGCCAGCTTAGGCCCAATTCCCCAGGGAGCAGGCCTAAGCTGGCAGGTGGACATCCCCCAAGGGGTCCCGGACTGCGAGAGGGCTCAGGCCACGCTGAGGGAATCCTCCCGCCCCTTTGAGTAATATGGCCATTTCTCTAGTATAATAATAAAAGTGTAATATGCTAATTACACTAATGTCCTTCCAAAAGACCTTCTAGACAAAGCTGGGGCTGTAAGGCAAGACCGGGTCTTGGGTACCTGCCGGCAGCCAGTAGGAAGCCCAGGTCCCAGGTGCCAGAGGGAAGCCGGTGTCTGCAGCTGAGGGAAGGAAGGCCTACTTTTGCACAAATTTCATACTTCGGGCCTCTAGTATTTTATAAAACACTAAGTATTAGAATTTGAAAAGTTTTCCTATCATTTATACTTAGGGAAGATCTTAATTTTTATGACCCTAAAAGTGGATGGAAGATTAATATCATTTAATTCCATTTCTCATCTTTTGGGAAGAAATCTTCATCAGTTGGCTTCAAGATGTTTTTGCTAAAGATGATATTATTAGAGTTAATAACTAAAGGCATAAAAGTGTGTGCTTTAAATTTTAACCTGGTGCAGAGTATTCTTATAAAATACCTTTCTGATTTGTTGAAAACCTTTTTCCACCTTATATTACTGAAAATGTTTACAAAATAAACACTTAAATTTAACCTTGGTAAACAGAATATACTGAAAATAATTCAGAATATTCCAGTGCTCTACATTATTGTAAGCATTCATACTCATTGTATGGTAACATAGTGCAATTATTTAGAAGATTACGTTGAATAAATTGCTGAGTTTAGATTATAATCTAAACTGGAAGTTCCTTTTTAAACCAAGTCTTTTATTTAACTAATTATTTTGAATTTAATATGTAAAGTCAGTATTCCAAAACTCTGAAGATTTAGTGATGAGTAAGATAGACCCTATCCCTGCCCCACACAAAGTTACAGTCTCCTAGGGAAGACAGTAAAAGTATCCAATAAAGTGAAAAAAAGTGCTGTGATTAAAAAGAACAGAAAGGGTGCTATGGAAGCTCACAGCAGGAGTATTCAAACCAGTCTAAGGTTTAGGACATGCTTCCTAGAGGACACATAAAGGATAAGTTCTGGTTTTTACATTGCACCTCTCCAAAATTGAAGATTTAAAAGTTTTATTAATTGATTTAATTTAATCAAGATTGGAATCTTTAAAAAAATATTTTATTAAATTTACTGTGGTGACATTGGTTAATAAGATTATATAGGTTTGAAGTATACAATTCTGTAATACATCATCTGTATATTACATTGTGTGTTTATCACCCGAAGTCAAATCTCCTTCCATCGCTGTAAATTTTACTCTTTACTACCTCATCCCACCCCAAATAAAAACTATCCCTCTGGTAAACACCATGCTGTTGTCTGTGTCTATGAGTTTTCCTGTTTGTCTTGTTTGTTCATTTGTTGCTTTCAGTTTGTATTCCACATATGAGTGAAATTATATGGTTCTTGACTTTTTTTGTCTGACTTATTTCACTTAGCATGATATTCTCAAGATCCATCCATGTTGTCATCTTTTCTTGTGGCTGAGTAGTATTCCATTGTATATATTCACCACATCTTCTTTATCTTATCACCTATCAAAGGATATTTCAATTGTTTCCATGTCTTAGCCACCTTGAATAATGCTGCAGTGAATATAGGGGTACATATGTCTTTATGAATAAACTAAAGGCCTGTTGCACGAAGAGATTCGTGCATTAGGCCTTCCCTTCTCCTGGCTGCCAGCACCGGTTTTCCTCCGGCACCCGGAACCCAGGCCTTCACTCTGGCCGGAGCCACCTTCCGTCCTCCGTCTTCACTGTCCCGGCCGGAGCCGCCTTCCGTACTCCGTCTTCGCGGCCCTGGCTGGAGCCTCCTTCCGTCTTCCATCTTCGCTGCTCTGGCTTGCCTTCAGTCTTTGCTCCACCACTTGGAGCCTACGTATGCAAAGTAACTGCCATCTTTGTTGGCGGTTAATTTGCATATCGTGCTGATTAGCCAATGGGAGGCATAGTGAAGGTATGGTCAATTACCCTGTTTATTATTAGATAGGATGTTTTCAAATTTTTCTGGTAGATCCAGAAGAGGGGTTACTGGGTCATATAGTTATTCTTAATTTTTTGAAGAACCTCCCTATTGTTTTCCATACTGACTATATCATTTTACATTTGTACCAGTGAATGAGAGTTCCTTTTTCTCCACAACCTCTCCAACACTTGTTATTACTTGTTGGTAATAGCCATTCTAACAGGCATCAGGTGGAATCTCATTGTCATTTAGATTTGCATTTCCCTAATAACTAGTGAATTTGAGCATCTTTTCATATATCTGTTGGCCATTTGTATGTCTTCTTGGGAGAAGTGTTCAGATCCTCAACAAAATTGGATTTTGTTGTTGTTGCATTGTGTGTTTCTTTTATATATTTAGGATATTAACCCTTCTCAGAGGTGGTGTTTGCATATATCTTCTCCCATTCGGTTGGTTGCCTTTTTGTTTTATTGATGGTTTTTTTAGCTGTGCAGTAGCTTTTTAGTTTGATATTATCTCATTCATTTATTTACTTTTGCTTTTACTTCCCTTGACTTTGAGGTAAAATTCTAAATCTAAGGTCCATAAATATTGTACTTACATTTTTTTCTCTATGTAATTTATTGTTTCAGGTCTTATATTCATCAGGTCTTTGATCTATTTTTTTAGTTCATTTTTGTGTATGGTGACAAATAGAAATATAGTTTCATTCTTTTGCATGTGGCTTTCCAATTTTCCCGGCACATTTATTGAAGAGGCTTTCTTTTCCTCATTGTATGTTTTTGTGGCTCCTTTCTTGAAAATTATTTGCCCATTTACATGTGGGTTTATTTCTGGGCTCCCAATTCTGTTCCATTGGTCTATGTATCTGTTTTTTGTGCCAATACCATGCTATTTTAGTTGTCTCTTTGTATTATAATTTGAAGTCAGAGATACCTCTGGCTTTGTTCTTTTTTCTCAGTAGTATTGCTTTGGCTATTCAGGGTCTTTTGTGGTTTCATACAAATCTGATGATTTTTTTTGTTCTTTTTTATTTTTTAATGCCATTGGGATTTTGATAGGGATTGCATTAAACCTGTATATTGCTTTGAGTAATACGGCCATTTTAACTATGTTGAGTTGTCGATCCATGAACATGGAATATCTTCCCATTTTTTTGTGTCTTCAATTTCTTTTAATGATGTTTAGTTTTCAGTGTATAAGTCCTTTGCGTGCTTTAAGTTTATCCCTAGTTTTTGTTGTTGTTGTTGCAGTTGTAAAAGGAATTAGATTTGGTGTGTTTTTTAATTTCTCTGACTGAAATTTCATTGTTAGTATATAGGAAAGCAATGGATTTTTGTACGTTGATTTTGTATCCTGCAACTTTATTTGTTTATTGTTTTTAATAGCTTATAATGGTTTCTTTATGGTTTCTATATAAAGAATCATGCCATCTGCAAAAAGTGATTATTACTTCTACATTCCCAGTTTGGATGTCTTTAATTTCTTTCTCTTGCCTGATTGCTCTGGCTAGAACTTCCAGTACTATGTTGAGTATCAGTGATGAGAGTGGGTATCCTTGTCTTATTCCTGATCTTAGAGGAAAAGCTTTTAGTTTTTCACTATTGAATAGGCTATTAGCTGAGGATTTGTCATACATGTCCTTTATTATGTTGAGATACTCTCCTTCTATACCCATTTATTCAGTGTTTTAATCATAAATGGATGTTATATCTTATCAAATTTTTTTCTGCATCTATTGATATAATCATATAATTTTTATCCTTTATTTTGTTAATGTGGTGTGTTATATTGATTGATTTGCATATGTTCATCTGTCTTGTGGCCCTGGAATGTACCTTACTTGATCGTGATGTATTATTTTTTTTAATGTATTGTTGTATTCAGTTTACTAGTGTTTTGTTTAGGATTTTTGCATCTTTATTCATCAGATACACTGTTCTCTAGTTTTCTTTTTTTGTGTTATTCTTAGTATCAGTATAATGTTGGCCTCATAAAATGTATTAGGAAGCATTGCTTCTTATTCAATTTTTTGGAAGAGTTTGAGAAAGATAGGTATTAAATCTTCTTTGAATATTTGATAGAATTCACTAGTGAAGCCATCTGGTACTGGACTTTTACTTTTGGAGATGATTTTGATGATTGTTCCAATTTCCTCACTGTTGATTGATCTATTTAGCTTTTCCAGTTCTTCATGATTCAGTCTAGGAAGGTTATATATTTCTAAGAACTTGTCTATTTCTTCTAGTTTATTGAATTTGGTAGTGTGTAATCTTTCATAGAATTCTTGTATGATCCTTTATTTCTCTGGTGACTTCTCTTTCATTTCTGATTTTGTTTGAGTCCTCTCTCTCTCTCTCTCTCCTTAATGAGTCTAGCCAGAGATTTGTCAATTTCATTAATCTTTTCAAAGAACCAGCACTTCGTTGCATTAATTTTTTTGTATTGTCTTTTCTCCATTTCATTTAATTCTGTGCTAAATTTTATTATTTCGTTTATTTTGCTGACTTCAGACTGCATTTGTTCTTTTTCTGGTTCTTTATTTGGGATTTGTGTTGTTTGAGAAAGGCCTGTTATGATATCATATAAACTTTTCTCTCAATACGGCCTTAGCTTAATTCCAAAAGTTTTTATATTGCGTATTGTCATTCTCATTTTTCTTTATGTATCTTTTGATCTCTCCTTTATTTCATTTTGACCCAAGTCATTTTTAGTAGCATGTTGTTTGATCTCCACCTATTTGTGGTTTTTCCCACTTTCTTTTTGCAGTTGATTTCTAATTTCAAAGCATTGTGGTCATAGAATATATATGGTATGATTTCAATCTTCTAAAATTTGTTAAAGCTAGTTTTCTGTCTCAGCATATAGTCTGTCTTTGAGAATGTGCCATGTGCTCTGGAAAAGAATGTATAATCTAGTGTTCCACGATGAAAGGCTCTATAAATGTTAATTATGTCCATTTGGTCTAATGTGTCATTTAAGGCTGATATTTTCTTGTTGATTTTCTATTTGGATGATATGTACATAACTATCAATGGGGTATTTAGATCCCCTCCTATAATTGTGTTTTTGTCAGTTTCTCTTTTTAGTTCTGTTAGTAGTTGCTTTATATATTTTGGTGCTCCCCAATTGGGTGCATATATATTGATAAGTATTATGTTTTCTTGGTGTATTACCTTTTTACCATTATAAAATGACCATCTTTGTCTTTTGTTGCCTTTTTATCTTGAAATCCATTTTGTCAGATGTAAGAATGGTTATATCCGCTCTTCTCTGGAAGCCATGTCCTTGGAAAATCATTTTCCACCTTTTCACTTTGAGTCCATATTTGTCTTTCCAGCTAAGAATTATCTCCTGAAGGCAGCATATGGTTGGGGTTTTTTTGTTGTTTTTTGTTTTTTGTTTTTTTGTTTGTTGTTTTTTTTATTGCTTGAAGTATTAAAAGAGTATTACATATGTCTCCTTTTTTTTTCCCCCGCCCTTGACAATCCCCTGGCCTCCCCTACCCCCCAGTGTCTTATGTCCATTGGTTATGCTTATATGCATACATACAAGTCCTTCGGTTGATTTCTTACCCACCCCCCTCCTGTCCTCCCACCTTCCCCGGCCTTCCTTCTGTAGTTTGACAGTCTG
>NW_006290023.1:119192-127225 GCF_000327345.1 Myotis davidii | reverse complement strand
GGATTGAACTTATTCCTCTGCCTTCTATTCTAACTCACTAATTCGGTACTCTGCTTCTTCTAGTCTGCTGTTGAAACTTTCCATGGTGTTTTTGATTGTAGCTATATCACTTTTCATTTCTTCCTGATTCTTGCATAAGTTGTTGATTTTCTCATCCATCCGGTGAATTAATTGTACAACCATTATTCTGAACTGTTTTTCTGTCATGTTGCATGCTTCAACTTCATTAATTTCCTTTCTTGGCGACTCCTCATTGTCTTTCCTCTGGGTGTTGTGTTGTCTCTTCATTCTGATTATCTCCTGATGGTTCAAACGTTGAGTTGCATGGCCCTGGGCCGTGTGCAGTTGGAGCCTCCCACCACCCTAGTGTCACTGAAGAGCTCTGACACTAAGATGTGTGGTTGTTTTGGGTTGGTGGGAATCAAGCTCGCTCAGAGTCAGTTTTGTCAGCGCTCAATGTGGCCTCCTACGTGCCCTTAGAATCAGGGACCCTGCCTGCACCGTGCTGGAACAGAGACCCCCCTGAAGCGTCTTGAAACCCAGAGCCCCCTAGCATGCGCCAGGAGTCAGAGTTCCCCACTATCAGAGTCTCCGTTGCTTCACGCGACCTTGCCTTGAGAATCAGGGTCCCTGTGTGCCCTTGCACCAGGAATTGGAGTCACTGGCTTTTAGTTTGAATGCACAGGGAATCAGGATCTCAGGCGCTGGTGATAAGAAACACAGTCAAGTCACTGGTGCTTGGTGCTGCCTCCTGCCCAGAGAATCGGGGTCCCTGGGCCTGTGCTACGCGGGACACATTCCCGGTGTTAGCGCGATTGCTCCCAGCCCAGGGCTCAGAAGCCATCAGTGCGCATAGGATCAGTTCCTGGGGTTCCTGCGTTTGCTCCAGCCCAGGGCTCAGAAGCCGGCAGTTCGCGTAGGATCAGTTCCTGGGGTTCGCGGGTTCGCTCCCAGCCCAGGGCTCCTGAACCTGGCTCTATGCGGGATCAGTTCTAAGGTGCTTGCACACTTCCAGGCTAAAGTTCCTGGAGCGCTGAGGCCCTGGCAAGGGGTGGGTCTATCAGTTAGTTACTCTGGCGCTGCCCCAGGGAGCCTGCGGGAAGGGGGGAAGAGCTCGGTTACTCACGGATCTGCCGCGGGGATCCTGAACTTTTGGTGTCTGCAGGTCTGTAGCTGTGGTCACAGGTCTTTGTCCCCAGTGGCTGCAGGGTCCTGGTATGCGTCTGAGATCAGACTGGGTGGTGCTGAGGCCAGGATCCTAGTCTCAAGCAGCTGTTTCCCAAGATGGCGTGGTCGCTGTGCCTGTGCTGGCCGCCCAGGAGTGTCCGCGCAGGGAGCGGGACTCCGCCGCCTAAGACTGCCCGGTTTAGCAGCCCCTTAGAAGACCTGCAGAATCTAACTGTCCCTAGCTCATACACACACACCACACACGTCCACACACTCCTCTATCACTTCCTTGCGCTCTCACACTCTCTCCCTTCCTACCTTCCTGCTGGTCGTCATTTTCTCCCCTGGGTTTTGTTTTTTGAACCAATCTGCTACTCTGCCATTTTATTGGTGAATTCAGTCTATTTACATTTAGGGTGATTATTGATGTATAAGGATTTTTTATAGCCATGTTATCTTTTGTTTTCTGGTACCTTGTGTCTCCATTGTTTTCTTTTTCCTTGTGTTTCTGTCGTTTTAGTTTAACAGTATTCTATGATTTTTTTCTTCTGTTTCCTCTATGTTTAAGTTATATATCTCAGTTTTGGATGTTTTTATGTGTGTGGTTATGCAAAAGAAAATTTCATATATACAGTAGTCTTTTTTCTTCTGAATGCATCTTCATTCTCCTTTGCAAATTCAGACCTCTATGTTTCTGTTATCACATATTATCCCTGTCTATGCTATTAGTTAATTTCCGAATTGTAATAGTTATTGTCTTCTTCTATTTTTACCTCCTTTAACCAATATATTATATTTAAGTGTAAGATGCCCTATTCTGAAAAAGGGTTGCAATATCCTGCTTTTGTTTGTTAATAATCTTACTGGTAGTTTTGAATTATTTTATCTTATTTCTGGTGGAATAACACCCTCTCAGTTATTTCGTGTAATGGAGGTCTTGTGGTACTAAATTCCCTCAGCTTCTGTATGTTTGGCAAAGTCTTTATTTCTCCTTTATATGTAAAGGATAACTTTGCTTTATATACTGTTCTTGGCTGGTAATTTCTCTTTCAATAGTTTGAATATTTGACTCCACTCTCTCCTAGCTTGTAGAGTTTCTACTAAAAAATCTTTTCTTTATAGGTTACCATGTTCTTTTCCTGGCTGTTTGAGAATTCTTTCTTTGTCATTAATTTTTGACAGTTTTAATAGAATGTGCCTTGGAAGAAGGCCTTTTTGAATTGAGAAAATTGGGTGTTCTGTTTGCTTCTACGATTCAAGGATCAAACTCTTTCCAGTGCTATGGGAAGTTCCCACGAATTATTTGAATAGGCTGTTTGTTCCCTTCTCCCTTTCTTGTCCTTCTGATATCCCCATTATTTTTATATTGCTCTTTCTGATGGAATCGGACAGTTTTCATAGAATTCTTTTTTTTTTTTACTCTCAAATCTCTCTCTTCTTTCATCTGTGTCATTACTAGATTTCAGTCTTTGATATCACTAATTCTTTCCTCCATCTGGTCAACTCAATTTTCTAGTTTATTCTTCATCACTTTTATTGAGTTTCTGCTCTCCAAAATTTCTTTTTGATTAAAATTTACTAAGAGTGAATCATCTTTAATGTTTTTAAAGCTGCAGTCTCTTTAGTAAAGTACTTCTTTTGTTTTTTGTTTTTATTTCTGAGCTCATTAACTGCCTGTGTTTTCTTGTATCTCATTGAGTTGTTTTAGAACTTCATTCTTGAATTCCCTATCATTTAAATCATGTATTTTCATGTCTCCAAGTTTATTTTCTGGAGATTTTAAAATTTTCTTAGCTTTTTTGTTCCTTGGTTATTCATGGTATTTAATGGATTTCTTCCCTATCCACGCATCTATGAGAATGAGAACTGCTTTTTATTTTTAAGAGTGGCACTTTTTATCTGGTAGGCTGATAAGAAGTCTTTCTGTTGTTTTCCAGTGGATAGCCCTGAGCATAAGTTTTTTAGTTTCTCTTGCACTGCCATGGCTTCTCCTATCTCTATAGGGTGGTAGAAAATGCCTTGTATTTCCTGGAGAGGAGGAGTCTCCTCTGTGACTAGTTTGCCTCAGTCTCAGATACCACCCCTAATCGGGGCATGTGGTGAGTGATGGGGCTCTGAGCCTGTGGAATCCCAGGCTGTCCCCTTCAACCAGACACTGCCAGCAGTGCAGCCACTGTGGCTGAGGACAAGGTGAGCTGGGAGTGGCCAGCTGGTGCATTTGTGGTTTTGTTCTCACAGCAATGACTGCTAGATATTGGCTGCCTTAGTATGAGCCTGCTGATGCTCAGGGAAAAAAATTCTTCTGTCACTCCAGTTCTTAGGGTTGCAGTTAATGTGCTCTGTAGCCTGGCTCTCACTACTATAGCTTATAGTCTGAGGCCCACTGCTAGTTCTGGGAGGGTGTGGGGAGGTTGCCAGGCTCTGTGGCTTTGTTCTTATGCCTGGCATTGGCAGCCCCCAGACAACCAAGGTCATACCTCTGTACTGCAACTCTGCCCGGGTCACTGGGTTCAGCTGCACTTCCTATAGACCACTCAGGCAGGAACCCTGGCCTAACTGAATCTCTCTGTTCCTCCTGGCTGCAGGGAGTGCAGGCGACAGCCTGATTAATCCCTTCTCCTGAAACCTGTGTGTCCATGACACACATCTCTGCTCTTCCCCTTTCCCTCCTTTCCACTTGCTCTGACAGCCCACCTTAATATGTTTCAGTGAGCAGATCTCTCAGATATGTTTGTGTGTTGAGCAGGGAATCTTTTGTTGAGTTATAGCTGTTCAAATTGTATCTTCAAGGGGAGACCAGAGGAACCTCTCCTGCCACTATTCCTCTAGGACTTGAATGTTGATGGCCTTTAAAATACATATATATTTCAGAGAGGAAGGAAGAGGGATAGAAACATCAATGATGAGAGATAATCATTGATTGGCTGTCTCCTGCATGCCCCACACTGGGGACTGAGCCCGTAATTCGGGTGCCCCGACCAGGAATTGAACTGACTTCCTGATTCATAGGTCTACGCTCGATCACTGAGCCACACCGACTGGGCTTGATGGCCATTTATTTGATTACACATTATTAAGAATGTCAACAGAATTAGACCTTTTTGTAATAAGGAAAAATATTACTTTTAATGAAGATATATACATCAGAAATAATTTTGGCATATTTCCTTCAAGTGCCTGTCATATGATAGGATTACAGGAGTGTGTGTTTTTGTGATATGATTGGATTACAGGAGTATGCTTTCTATATAATTTGATAATTTTGACAAGTATTAATTGATTAAATAATAATGATTTTTTTTCATTTTAATTTATCTTTATTGTTGAAAGTATTACAGCTGTCTGCTTTATCTGTTTATTTTTGCCTATTGACCCCCTCCTTCCCGTACCCACCTCTCCCAAGCCTTTGCTACACTATTGTCTATGTCCATGGGCTATGCATATATGCATATAAGTTCCCCAGATAATCTCTCCTTCCCTACCCCTCTACCTCCACCTTCTGTCTGAAATTCATCAGTCTGTTCATGGTTCTATGTCTCTGAATCGATTTTGTTCATCAGTTTATTTTGTTCATTAGATTTCACATATGCGTGAAACGTCAAATGGGAGTTCCATTTTTAATTTTTTGTGCTGGGGTCCAACCCCACAACAGGGGTCCCCAAAGGTGTGGACGGAGTCGGCAAAGAAGGAATGACACGGAGACAGTGTTCAGTTGATCAGCAGCCTTGCCAGGATCTCTAGCCACAATCTCCAGACAAGTTCTGTGTCCATGTTCTCTTGCTAGGTTCTCCAGGTTCTCCAGCCAGGTTCTGTAGCCATGTTCCCTCGCTAGGTTCTCCAGCCAGGTTCTGTCCAGGTTCTCCAGCCCGGTTCAGTCACCAGGTTCTAGTCAGGTTCTCTTGCCATGTTCTATCCAGGTTCTGTAGCCAGGTTATGTCTCTAGGATCTTCAGCCAGGTTCTCTTGCTAGGTTCTGTCTCTAGGTTCTGTTGCCAGTTTCTGTCCAGGATCTTTTGCCATGTTCTGTCTCTAGGTTCTGTCTCTAGGTTCTTGTGTCTCTGGGTTCTGTGTCCATTAATGATGTTTTAACCCCTTCTAAATTTTGTTCAATTTTATTTTATAAAATTTATAGATTTTTTTCTTTAAAGCTGATATCCTAAGCTCATTAAGGAAATTGGTAAACCTATTATTGGTGCATACAATCTATTTTGGTGCAGATAAGAAAATGCAAACTGAACTACATTAAGATGTTATTTTCACCTTTCAGATTGAACTAGTGAGGTTATGTTAATGAGACTATACATTAGTTCAGACTCTAAGATTTAGTAATGTTAGAAATGTAAATCCTCTTTGATATAGCAATTCTACTTCTAGTAATTTATCCTACAGATACACTAACCCATCTATGAAGTGTTGTCTGTGCAAAGATACTCATTGCAGCATTGTTTGTAATAGCAACAGGTTGAATACAACTTGACTTTCTATCAATAGGAGAATAGTTAAATAAATTGTGGTTCATTGTTATAGTGTAATACTTTGCAGCCATTAAAAGACTCTATATGTACAATATGGAAAAATCTCTAAGCTATATTATTAAGGTGCAGAACAGTATTATAGTATACCAACATTTGTATTTTTAAATATACACATAATTGCTTTTATATACATAGAATATTTTTAAAAGGATTTACAGAAACAAAGAATGGTTGTTTTTGAGAGGGAAACTGTATAGCTGGGGCACAAGGTTGAAAAGAAAGGTCCCAAACCTCCAAAATGTGTCATAGTCACAGGCAACGAGCCTGGGGAAAGATCTGTCTCCTGCCATTCTCTACTTAATCTTATTATAAACTAGAGGCCAGGTGCACAAATTCGTGCACCAGTGGGGTCCCTCGGTCTGGCCTGCAGGATTGGGCCGAAACTGGCTCTCCGACATCCCCCAAGAGGGCGCAGGCTGGATGCAGGAGGTTGGCCAGCCAGGGAGGGAACACGGAAGGGCTCCAGGGTGTGTCTCGCCCATCTCACTCAGTCCCGATCAGTTGGACCCCAGCAGCAAGCTAACCTACCGTTTGGAGCATCTGCCCCCTGGTGGTCAGTGCAGATCATAGCGACTAGTTGACCAGTCAACTTTCTGTCCTCTGGTGGTCAGTGCACATCATAGCAAGCGGTTGAGAGACCTTAGCATATCATTAGCATATTACGCTTTGATTGGCTGAATGGCCAACCAGTTGACCAAACACTTAGCATATTAGGTTTTTATTATATAGGATTATCTACATAAATAAGACTCTATTTTCCTATCTGGTAATGTTTGAACCTGAAGTGAATGAGCGGGAAATGAGGCCTCTCTTCCTACCTTTGCCTTTTGTGGTTTTCTCCTAACTCTTTGCAGTCTTTCACATGTCAACAACACAGTGAATTTTTAATCTCCCTTTTCCATTTAAGACCCCATTAGCTGACAGGGACTTGCCCTGAGAAGATTGGAATGAGTAGGATAAATTAGGGAAAACCAGCAGAGGATCACAATATGCAAATCTTGATAGAGGAAAAATAAGACCTTATAGTCCAGTCGCCTCCTGATGAAAGTTGATATATAGTAAGTATAGAAGTGTTTTCAATTAGAAATAGCATTTATTTTTTACCATAGAAAATCCAGATTTAAAGAGTACCCCTCAAAAAGAAATATGAAGACAACTATCTTAGTAATTTTTGTTTTGTTTTTGTTTTTTTAATCCTCACCTGAGGATATGTTTATTGATTTTTTTATATTTTTGGAGAGAAGGGGTGCGGGGAGGGAGAGAAATACTGATGTGAGAGAGAAGCATCAATTGGTTACCTTACATACTTGCCTGACCAGGGATCAAACCTGCAACCTAGGTATGTGCCTTGACCAGGAATCAAACCCACCACTTCATGGTATACAGGATGACACTCCAACCACTGAGTAACACCAGCCAGGGCACTGTCTCAGTAATTTTTATATTTTCCAAATATTTCTTTCAGATAATTAACAGTTTAAAAAACAAATGAACCTTTTCCTTTTTCTTTTCTTTGTTTTCCTTTTTTTCAATTTCTCATAAGAAACAAGCTAGCAAGTGCCTGAGAGCATAGGAAAGGATCCTTGGCATTTTTTCAAGTTAGGCTGATTATGTCAAGTTAATGATGATACAAGAAAAGATATTAAACATCTCCAGTTGTTATCTCCCTTTGACTGTCCAGTTCTCCTGGGAAGTGATAAAATAGAAGGAAGGATAATGCTTTAAAGCCTAGAAGCCTAGTTTCTTTTCAAAAGAACCTACAGCAGAATGGGAACATTCTGTGGCAATCCTACAGGGATAGGTTCCATTCCTGTTACAGGAGAGGAAATCTCAAATTTCAGGTAGTATGTTTAATTAAGGAAGAAGATATTTTGAAACATTATATATGGTTACTCATAATAAGCCATCTTCTCCAATCATCTGTAATCATAATAGATATTAGTAATTTGATGTCAATAAAACTAAAAGCAATAAAAGCCCACAAAAAGGTGACAGTGCGAAAAACACTCTGAGGTAACAATGAATTGTGAGACCACCCTGTAGTGTTCCAAATCTAAACCTAAATGTTATTTGTCAACCATAACATGTTACATAAAACTAGAGGCCCAGTGCATGAATTTGTGCACCATTGGGATCCCTCAGCCTGGCCTGCGGGATCGGGCCAAAACCGGCTCACCCACATCCCCCCGAGGGGTCCTAGATTGTGAGAAGGCGCAGGCCAGGCTAAGGGACCCCACTGGTGCACAATCAGGGCTGGGGAGGGACGCAGGAGGTTGGCCAGCGAGGGAGGAATTGCACGGGAGGGCTCCAGGGCATGTCTGGCCTGTCTCAG
>NW_006290023.1:105506-119094 GCF_000327345.1 Myotis davidii | reverse complement strand
AAGAAACTTAAATATAGTCTGTTATGTGGGAAATCTATAATCTAAAATTTTAAAGCTTACCTAATATGTAAAAAGAACCTAGTACAACCCTTTTTAACATTAGCAGTAATGATTTAATGCAGTCTGTGCACATGTTGGATGACTGGTTTGCCCTGTCACATGGGCACTTTTTTTTTAAACCTTATAGCCTTAATGTTAGATTCTGATAACATTTGCATCATTGATCCATATCACTACCTGTCTGATGTTAGCATGTAGATGTGCAGTTATTGCGACATAGTTAACCTAATGTGCTGCAATAAATCCCAAGCACTATTTCCTACTAGGATAACAAAGAATGATTCATCATTGTTCACATTAGACTGATACTAAAAATAGCAGTGTTCACAAGCTGCTGTATGTCTGCACATTAATATCACAGTCTTTGTAGCTTTCTAAAAAGCACTAAAAATACTTTTGTTTCGAAGCAGATGCTTGGTAAACACATCTCCTACTTCAAGTTTTTTATCTATATATAGTTCAATTTAACCATAATAAGAAGTCATGCTTCAAACTTTCTTAGTGTGCTTCTCAATGATATATCTAAACCCTTAGCAATACAATTATAGGAACTTTCAATTACCTGTACACAGATAAATGAAATTGCCCATAATTCTGAATCATACTTAGGCCCCAAATCATCTAAGCGGTGAATAATGGCCATGATTTTTTTAAAAATATATTTTATTGATTTTTTTTACAGAGAGGAAGTGAGAGAGATAGAGAGTTAGAAACATCGATGAGAGAGAAACATCGGTCAGCTGGTCTTGCACACCCCATACTGGGGATGCACCCGCAAGCAAGGTACATGCCCTTGACCGGAATCGAACCTGGGACGCTTCAGTCTGCAGGCCGACACTCTATCCACTGAGCCACACTGGTCAGGGCGACCATGATTTTTTATCTTCTGTAATTTTCTGCCTGATTCTATTCTCAAATTATAATCACCAATTAGTGAAATTCCTAGACTTAAGGCAATTACTAATTCTCACCTCATGTGAATAAATGTTGCCAGGTATTATGTATCCTTAACAAATAAGCATTTCCTATCAATAGGGTATCCTTATATCCAAGTTTATCTAGAACAATTGTAGTTTATCCTGTCATCTTGGTATGTAACCAGCTTAACATTTGTCCTAGACCAGTGGTCGGCAAACTGCAGCTCGTGAGCCACATGCGGCTCTTTGGCCCCTTGAGTGAGGCTCTTCCTAAGCCTTAGAAGTACCTTAATTAAGTTAATAACAATGTACCTTCCTAAATAGTTTAAGTTTAAAAAATTTGGCTCTCAAAAGAAATTTCAATCGTTGTACTATTGATATTTGGCTCTGTTGACTAATGAGTTTGCCGACCACTGTCCTAGACTATTCATTTTTAAATGTAATATAATTAGTAGTTACATTAAAATAAGCTGTGATACATCTGGTCGACCATAATACTATGTTTCCAGATTCTGGCATGATCTTGGAATTCTAAGTAAGCAAGTTATTCATCTCTTGTTTTTATGTTAACCTGTGATTAAATCTTAAAGGCAACCAGAATAAACCATTTCTCTTTTCCTGACCCTTGCCAGAAGCAAGTCAAGAACAGTTAAGGGACTTTGTAGCAAAGTACTCTTAGATACAGAGGGCTAAAGACTGCTAACTCGTTTCAGTCTTCTGGAAGTGGTAGTGGCAGAAGTCATATATGATGCTGCTGGCCACTTGATGTCATCAGGCCACCAGTTGGAGGGATCATTGGGAAGCATCTAGGTTAGATGAATGTGAAATATATACAGTAAGTAAAATATATACAGTAAGTAATATTAGGGTACTATATACATATATGCAACAGAATATATTTAAAAAATAGTCCAAGTGGTTTTGTGATTTATTATGTAAATCTATAACTGTTTGTTATTGCAGTGCTTTTTTTATTTTGCAATAAACCCTTTCAGCAACAATGAGCTAAAAAAAATCTAAATTTGGTGAAATATGCAAAAAACATAAAATTCAATGAGGTTTTTTTGTAAAAATATTTGAAGGTATAATATATGGACTGAATATTTCGCATTTCAATAAGATTTTAAAAAACAGATATCCTTCACTTAGCAGAATTTGCTTCCATCTCACCAGATAGCACCTCAGAATCAGAGTATTTTTAATATAATTGTTATAGTCCTAAGTTAAAATATTATAGAAAAGATTTAATTGGAGGTATTCTCATTCTCAAAATAACCATAAAATATAACAGTTGCAGGCAGTTTTATGAAAAAAATTAAAAATAGACTATTGAAAAGAGAAAATTTTCAGTGAAATACCAGTGATATGGAATTCTAGACAGTATAGCTAACAAACTGATTAAAATACATGGATATGTACTAATAATAATTGTTCTGCTTATACTATTTAATATTCAGATATTCAATATAAGGTAGTTGATAAAATGATCTTTAATGAACTCTATGTGTTTTTATTTTTTTTAATTCTTTATTGTTTAAAGCATTATATATTGTAATGCATATGTCTCCTTCTTACCCATTGACCTCTCTCCAGCCACCCCCACCCCCCAGCACATGCCTTCATCCCCCCAGTGTCTGTGTCCATTGGTTATGCTTATATGCATGCATACAAGTCTTTGGTTGATCTCTTACCCCTGCCCACCTCTGTGTGTTTTTTAATAAAACATTTTATTTTTTAAATATTTTAATAGAACTCCTTTTCTTACCCCTCAATATAATCAAAATAATTAGTCAATTAATTATGTTCACCCCTCCTACTGTTTTGAGACTAAAAATATCCTTTCTTTATGAAATGATGTGTTTTATAGGATAGATTTCCTTCTATCTGTTCTTAATTCTCCCTCCTTCATTTTTATATCAATTAATTTTTTTAAAAGCTGGTTACCTTAATGAGTATCTATAAAATTTTATTAGCACATAAATCCAAATACTTGGGAAATAGTATATTAAAGTATAGTTGTGTGTCTGTATGGATTCCCAGCCACCCTCATTTCCCAGTCAATCCAACTAGTCTTATTGTAACCAAACAAAAAATGGTGGTTCAGCTGCCTGCCACAACAAAAGTCAAATTCATGAGGCAGGTGCTGGTGCAGAAGGAAAGAAGTTTTATTCAGGAGCCATAAGACCTCGGAGAATGGCAGATTCCAGTCTCAAAGACCAATCTCTCTTCCTGCTCAAGCCCACCATTTTTATAGGGATGGGGGGGAGCTTTTTTTCTATCCAATTATCTTGCTAACTTTTAGTGCACTTGGGCCCTGTCCACTCATATTTCTAGCTTTTGGCAAGCTCAGTGTAAGAACCTCCCCATGCCTTCATCTTGGATAATGCGGGAGACTCCACGGCACTCCACCTGACTGTCCACAGTAACATTAGGATAATCCTCACAGTTGCATTTTTACTTTTTAAGGAACCTCCATACTGTTTTCCATAGTGGCTTCACCAATCTGCATTCCCACCAAACATGAGAGTACCCTTTTCTCTGTATCCTCACTAGCACGTGTTATTTGTTGACTTACTAATGATAGCCATTTTGATGGATGTGAGATGATATCTCATTAAGGTTTTAACCGTTTGGCTGCTAACGTATTTTTTCGGACATATGCCAAAACTGCGGCACTAATTGCGCGTGTATGGGAAAAAATGTAAAACACTTTTTGTACAATAAACTCACTTGTATTGCTTTGCAACAACAAAAATTAAAAAATACCAATTGTTTACATAAATTTGTTTTAAATAAGAAGAGCGCGATAGCGCTCCTTAGCAGTCAAACGGTTAATATTCATTTCTCTGATGATTAATGATGTTGAAATGCCAAGTCATTGGGGCCATGCTCTATGAGACATACATTTGTTGATCTGTAGAAGATAAGGACTAGCTTGACACTATGGCCCTTGGAGTCTTAATTTAATCACATTTCAGCTCATACAAACGGGAAAGGTTATATATCCCAACTCTAGAAAGGGCATAAGACCAGCCTCACTCCTTATATTACTTTTTCTATCGTAATTTTCCCTATCTTAATTTTCCCTTTTCTTCAAATTGTCAGCTATTTTGTTTGGGGGTTTTATTTTGGGAGGGGGCGTAGCTTTTGTTTTTGATGTTGTGTGTATCTCTTAAATCTCCTTAAGTTATCTTTTAGAACAAATTTGGCTATTAAGTGATTCACTGACTATTTTCCATAAGATATCCTCACTTAAGAAACTTCTAGAATCTTATCTTTGTAACAGTTAAGTGAGTTACATTAGATACACTTTGCTTTATTACCATTATATACTCAGCAGATATTTGGGGTGTGTTGTTGGGGTCTTCCATTCAAATGTTCAGTGCTTTTCTATATGTGGTTTATCTTCAAGTGAACTTTGGTATTATTGTGTGGCAGTTTTCTCATTCATTTTGTAACTGGTAATATATTCTGAACAACAGAGGTAGTATAGTATAATGGTGAAGAGCATGGATTTCAGAGCTAGACCACCTAATTCTATTTTCAGCTTGCTAGCTGTGAGACTGTGCAAGTTACTTAATATCTTTGTATCTGAGTTTCCTCGCCTATGAAATGGAAATAGTAGTTGTTCGATTTCATAGGAATATTATACAGGTTAAATAAGTTAATATCTGTAAAGCCCTTAGATTCATGCCTGATACCCAGTAAGTGCTTCTAAACAATATCACCCAAGTATAGTGCTAGTGATTGTGTTGACAAGCCTACCTGAAAATTAGTAGTTCAGATATGTGTTAAAATGTTACCAGGAATTCCATACAATTGGTATAACATGTCATGGTATTAATTTAAGAGAGCCGTCTGCAAAATAGTTGCTAGTGTTTTTGAAAAAGAAAAAAAAAAAACAGGTTCATACTAAGTTTTCTAAAATTGTCATTTTATTAGGTAAGAAGGGAAAATGGAAACTATGCAGCCAACATGGGTCCTCAGTAGAGACCTTCTTAGCTCTTGAGGAGGTTCAGGCAGTCTCAGGGAGTGTCGGAGATGGGTATGTGGAGAAGCTGCGTTTTGTGGCTCTGGGAAAGAGGCCATTTTTCTCCCCTGTGCTCCTGACCAATAAACACACCACCCTTACAGGAGGTCGACTAGCCCCACCCTCCTGACTCCCTGTGTATCCCCACCCTGCCAATCTTGCACCCTGCAGAGGAGTCTGCTGGCTATAGTCAGGCTGCGCTCAATGAGCAGACATGCAGACTCAGGAGTTGGTTGAACAGCTGGCAGGCAGAGGCAGATCTGTCTTGTGACTTTTGTTGACCCCCTGGGCTTGGCATGGGTGGCAGCTGGCCTTGGTACACAGGTTGGGCCCTCCCATGTACAACCAGGTTTAGAAGAGGCAACTACAAACTGTGGATCTCTTTGTAACTCCAAAAAGGTAGCCCAGGGCTGGTCACAGGCAGCATATAACATTGACCTCCTTTCAGGAGGCCCCAGAATCAGCACTGTCCTGTGGAAACCTTCAGACCACATCTGAGCATGACCCAACTAGTTCTGCAAGTGGCACACCCAAAAGGAGATCCCAGCGGGCACCAGATCATGCTGGGGCAAATTTCACTTCATCGGGTCAGCTCCCACAGTACAACTTGTGCACTGTGGTCAAGGTCAATCCTCAGAGTCAGCCAGGCTGAGAGTCAACCCCACCCACTGACAGGCCAAAAGCAATCAAGACTCAACTACAACAGAAGGCACACAGAACCGACACACTGGACATTTCTGGAGCACCTCCAAGAATCATCAGACTGTGTCATTGAAACTCACAAGATACCTACTACATTAGGCAACCATACCAAGACTGGAGACAGCAGATCTACTTAATATACAGAAACAAGTACAGAGAGGCAGCTAACATGGGGATACAAAAACATGCCCCAAATGAAAGAATAAGAGCAATCTGGAGTAAAAGAACTAAATAAAATAAAGGCTAGAGTTCAAAACAATGTACAGAGATTATGAAATGTTAAAAGGATTTCTTTAAGAAGAAAGAAAAAGAAGGCCAACATAATTATAAAGAATACAGTGGCAATAAATATGTACCTATCAGTAATCACTTTAAGTGTAAATGGATTAAATGCTCCAATCAAAAAACTCAGGGTAGCTGAATGGATATGAAAACAAGACCCATGTATATGTATGCTTTCTACAAGAAACCTACATCAAAACAAAAGACACAAAGATTGAAAGTAAAGGAATGGAAAATTATATTTTATGTAAATAGAGATTTTAAAAAAACTGGGGTACCAATACTTAAATCTAACAAAGTAGATATTAAAACAAAAACTATAATAAGAGAAAAAGAAGGACATTACATAATAATAAAGGGATTAATCCAACAAAGGTTATAAGCCTTGTAAACATTTATGCACACAACGTAAAAGCCTCTTCTCTAACCACAATGGTATGAAACTAGTAACCAATTTCAAGAAAAAAAATTTGAAAAACACAAACACATCGAGGCTAAATAATATGTTACTAAACATGAATGGGTTAACAATGAGATGAAGGAAGAAATCAAAAGTTACCTTGAGACAAATGAAAACTCAAAATCTCTGGGACACAGCAAAAGCAATCCTGAAAGGGAAATTCATAGTATTATAGGCCTACCTCAAGAAACAAGAAAAAGCTCAATCTAATTTTACACTTAAAGGAACTAGAAAAAGACCAATGAAGTCCAAAGTGAATAGAAGAATAGAAATAATGATCAGTATGGGAATAAATGGAATAGCCTTAAAAAAAATCAAAAGATCAAAGAAACCAGGAGCTGGTTCTTTGAAAAGATAAACAAGAAAAAAAGAGAGGGGCCCCAAATAAATAAAATCAGAAATGAAAGAAGAAAAATAACAACTGACACCACAGAAATACAAAGGGATTATAAGAAAATACTATGAACAACTATGTGCCAACAGATTGGACGATTTGGATAAATTTCTAAATACATACAATCTTTCAAAATTGAGTCAAGAAGAAACAAAATCTGAATTTTACAGGATATTCAAAGAAGAACTAACATCTACCCTTCTCAAACTATTCCAGAAATTCAAGAAAATGTAAAATATGCTCATCACTGTATAATGCATTCCTATAATTGTAATATTCTCAGTGTGTCCTCTCACTATGTTTTATATGGAAATTTTTGACTTATGCACTTGCTTGAATTAACAAGTTCTTTAGGAAATATAAAATACATCTATTTTATACTTTCCCCATTATAACTGAAAGATCCTTGAAAGTATGGGTCATGTCACTAATTCTCAGCATTAGAACTTTGTGGCAATTGCAACAATAGTAAAGGTATATAACTGAGTCTCCTTAGAATGGTCCTAAAGACAGGTGGAAATACTGAATGAGACCAAAATGACCAATAAAGCAAAGACCGAGTGGAGAAGAAAGTGGAGGTAATAACAAGTGTAAATGTGGAGAGATAGCTTTGACCTAGTGAAGGAACAATAATTCTGAAAAGAACATTGAAAGGGTTCAATTTTATGCTGAGATATGTGGATGAGGTCAGTTTGGGAAAGGTCTTTAAAGAGTAGTGAGGCCCTGACTGGTTTGGCTCAGTGGATAGTGTGTCAGCCTGTGGACTCAAGGGTCCCGGTTTGATTCCAGCCAAGGGCATGTACCTTGGTTGCGGGCACATACCCAGTAGGGTGTGTGAAGGAGTCAACTGATCGATGTTTCACTCTCATCGATGTTTCTAACTCTCTGTCCCTCTCCCTTCCTCTCTGTAAAAAAAAAAAAATCAATAAAATATGTATTTTTTAAAAAAAGAGTAGTGAGGATCTCTGATAATCTCTCTAGAAAACAGGATGGTTTAATCATTGATAAATTCCTGAAAGAATTCCTGAGCAATACTGACAGCTGAGTTGAAGTTGTAGATAACTAAATTTATAAGCATGACAGTCTGAGTGCTATTTTTTAAATATATTTTTATTGACTTCAGAGAGGAAGGGTGCAGGAGAGAAAGATAAAAACATCAGTGATGGAGAGAATCATTGATTGGTTGCCTCCTACACGCCTTCTGCTGGGGATCAAGCCCACAACCCAGGCATGTGCCCTTGATGGTAATCGAACCCAAGACTCTTCAGTCCACAGGCTGACACCCTATCCATTGAGCCAATCCAGCTAGGGCCTGAGTGTTATTTGATTTCTACAGTTCAGGTCTAAGAGAAGGAAAGGTGATTATCTGATTGATTGGATCTGGGGATTTTTCAAGGGAGAGTCTGTGAAGGCAGTGTTGAATCAGAAGAAAGGGGAGATCATTATGAGGAAAAAAAACACATGTAGAAGAGAACTGGAGAGATGAAAGATAGATATGGTGGCCAGAGACTAAAACATTAAACTTTTTAAAAATGTATCTTTATTGTTGAAAGTATTACAGTTGTCCTTTTTTCCCCCCATTGACCCCTTTCACCCAGCATCCACCTCTCCCAGGCCTTCACTGCACTATTGTCTGTGTCCATGGGCTTTGCATATAAGTTCCCCAGTTAATCACTCTCTACCCACCCCTGCTTTCCTTCTGAGATTTATCAGTCTGTTCCATACTTCTATGTTTCTGGATCTCTTTTGTTCATCAGTTTATTTTGTTCATGAAACTTTAAAGTTTCATGAGAGTGGAATTCTAAGTGAAAGTTTCATGATGTGTCTTTGAACATGGGTTACTAAAAACAGAATGGAAGAGAAGAATTCAAGAAAGTTTGAGGCTAGATTTTTCAGAACTGTGAAATAGTGCCAAAGTTCTCAGTGAGGACTGAGCATGACAGCAGTTAAATGGGGTAGAAAGTTACATACTCATATGGTATAACCTCAAGGAAAAAGAAACTTTAGCATGAAATGGGAACAAGAGTGGTAATGGGGAAGCAGTCTTGGGGTATCTGGAGACTGCCTCAGAAGAGAAAGGGAGGTCTCTGCTCCCATGGGCTGCTAGAAAAACTGTCCTAGGGGAGAGCCAGGTTTCATTTAAGGGAAGTACATGAACAGCTGTTCTGTGAAAAGGTTGAGAACATAAGGGAATTTATAACGGGGGAAATGGTTCTACTGAACACAATTGAAAAGGTAACCAGTGGGTGGAAGGGGGCAAAAGGGAGAAATGGGGACATCTATCATACTGTCAACAATAAAAATTAATTTTTTTTAAAAAAAAGAAAGAAATGGAAACACAGCTGTGTGAGAACACAGCCAAAATGAGGAAGTGGGCTTGCAGGTGCTTGCTTTTTGTTTAGGGACTGAAGATCAGAGGCATGGTTGGAATTACTGAGGCTGAGTCCAATATTTCAGGCTAGTCTTGCCTTTTAGTAGGAACTCAGAAGTTAACAATTACCCTTCCCCGTGTGTGAGAATGGTCTTTATGGTCTTATCTTCTCTGGAATATTTAGCATGTATTTATTGACATCAAGTTATCCCTTGTCAGTTCTTGTTCACTTATTTTGGAGACTGGCCTTTTGAACATGGTTAACTGTTTAATATAGCCTTAGATACTGGATTTTCTTCATTGTGTGCCCTTAGCATATTACTTAACTTCATTTAGTTTCTTTGCCTGATGCCTACTTTAATTATTGTGAGGATTACGTGGGTTAACACATGTAAAACACTCCTGATGATGCCTGGTATATATTCTGCACTATATAACTTTATTTATTGGGGGGAGGGGGGGGTGGCAGGGAATAGTGATCATACTTTTATGTATATTAACTATAATTTATTGAGCAGTGCCAACCATATTTAGTACTTTAAATTTATCAAATATGATTCTCACAATGCTATGAGGTTATTTTAACCTTTTTGCAGAAGGAAGCAGATTCAAAGAATAAATTGCCTCCCTAATAAATATGGAAGCTGTTATTAAAACTTATCTTTTTATACCAAAATTCATTTTCTTTCCATTTTGCAACTTGTTACAAATGATAATCATTACCATTACCTGTATATTTGTGTTAGCTATTAATACATTTCCTTAACTAACATATCACCATAAAGTGATGAAAAGGCCTCCAAAAGTTTTTACAATCCTCACCCCTCTCTTGTAATCTTTGGTCTCCTTCCTGGTCTCCAACTGTGCCTGAGTAAAGTACTCTAAGCCTACTAAACCCAAACCCATGATCTATCTTTTCAGATTTCACAGATATGAGTAAAAATGCCATCCACCAAATATCCGTATTAATATCCAGGGTAAATCTTAAATTTTAAGAGAGAGAGAGAGAAAGGAAAAGAAAACCAAAATAAAAGTAGTAGCTGTTATTATTAGCTTCAGGGTTAAATACCAGCCTGAAACATAAATCTCCCCTTTGGGGAATACATTGATCAAGCTTATGTTCTTAGTCAACTCTTTATGGGCATTTTTAAGGGCTGAGTATGGAATGTGGATCAAGTTACACAAAGATATTCTACAGTGAATCCTCTAAATTAATGTTATACATATCCTAAACTTTCTAAAGGAAAAGTGCAGGCTGGATAATAAAATTTGAATTAGAAGATTTTGCCTGGGATATTACTGGAGGAGCACGTAAACAGATTCTACAGTGAATCCTCTAAATTAATGTTATACATATCCTAAACTTTCTAAAGGAAAAGTGCAGGCTGGATAATAAAATTTGAATTAGAAGATTTTGCCTGGGATATTACTGGAGGAGCACGTAAACAAAGAGAATCGTTTTACATCAAATATTTTTGTACTTGTATTTTAATGAGCGTTTGAGTTGGCTCATAAGGTAATTTGAAAGAAGGTCAAATTAAAGGCAGCGACAGGAGAAATCATTGAATCATTTACTATATCCAAAACGCTGCCTGCAAGAACGGTTGCTCTTCCTTCTTCCCTTTCCGCGGTCAACTGCAGGTCACGTGATAGAGTCACGTGACTCGGTCAAAGGCTCTTTCCTCAGCTTTGGGAGAAAAAAAGCGAACCGTTCTCCAATTAAAACTGTTAACGTGTACTACGCTGTTTCCTTGTTGGATTTTCTTGTTCCCTGCTGCTACTGTAAAAACAAAATGAGTGGTAAGATTTGCTGACTGTTTTTGAACCTTCTGTTTTTATTTTAAAGCATAGGAAGAGCTGTATTAAGCTAAAGTGTGCGTGTGTGTGTGTGTGTGTGTGTGTGTGTGTGTGTGTGTGTGTGTTTCAGTAGCTGCCAAACCTATCGCTATAAAAATATTTTAAATTGTTGCCACGCAATTATAAAAGATCAGACTCTAGAGTTGGGCTGATTTTATATTTCACAGAATATTTCTTTCCAGCGTTTTTATCTCTTTTTCGTTTTTACAACTGAAATCTGAACATTGGCATCAGAATATTTGGAAGCCATTGTGAAAGCTTGCTTATAAAGAGAATGTGTAGCACATCAGCAGCTCGTTTCATTTTAAGAATTTAAACTCAGAAACATTTGTACATTAGTTTAAAGGAACTTAAATGTGAACGTATGCTAATAAAGAAAATAGAATTTTACTTGTACTAGATGATATATCACCTTTAATAAGTTATTGATGGCACTTCTAAGGAATTGAGGTGAGGGGGCTCTCAAATTTCTTAAGATGATTGGTGAATAAAAATGTTTCTTCTTCTGTAAGATTTTGGAATAAGAAATATGCCCTTAAAAATAATAGCTCTATGACTTGGGGCAGATTTTGCTCAAATCATGTAGATTATTCAGAAGATGCTGGGTGTGTCTACAGTTATTCAGATATAGCTACTCATATGCAGATGTGCATTTAATGGTACAATCTGTAACACATTTACCTCCTTCATTGGAATAAAATTCCCCTCACTGCTTTTAATTAGGGTTTGTAGTTAATCTTTTAGTACTTCCCTAAATTAAAAAGTATCATTGTATTAAGGAGGTAATCAGTCATTTACATCAAGTATGTAAGGTTTTAGGACTTTGCTCCTATAGTCAGAAATAGCAACAGAAATGTAAATATTGTAGTTCAAAACATCAGTACTTGTATTTACTATATTTACACAATGGTAGTTTTATGTAAAGTTCAGTGTTCAGTGTTACTTCACACCAGTATTTTAGGTATAAATATAGTACCCCCGAATTGCCTCTTTAAAAGCTAATCATGCACCATTTCCTCCTCAGGATAAGGAAATTTACTTGCTAGCATGAAATGATTACTTCCTAGGGAAGTTAATCATTATTCCAGGACTGCAACTAGTAATATATTTACAACTAGTTTATTTTGGGTTGGGTTTGTTTTATTCTGTTTTCAGTAACACACTTAAATATAATTAAAGGCTAAAGTAGAATTCCATACTACTAAATTATAAACTATTTGACAGCTTTCAAAGTATAATATTGTTTGAATTATAACCACATATTGATGTTTTTAGTAAAAGAAGGGCAACCCAAAGTAGTTATGTAGTTTTACAGGTTTAAATTTAATCAGCAGTAACATTTTTACCCTAATGGCTAAAAAGAAAAAAATAGCAACACTATACTGATGACTTGATACAAGGATTAAATTTGACAACATGTGAAAGGAATCACAGTCCATGGCATATATAGTAGAAACCCAATAAATGTTAAATTCCTTTATTAAGATGACAAGATTTTCAAGGAATTCTCTTTCTGGTTCCCAGTTAAAGTTCACATATGATTAATAATATCTGTCTAAGCCAACTCTCGGGATTCAGAAGTAAACCAGCATTAGTTTAAAACTGTTCTCATTTTTTCTTGAGTCCAGCCTATAGAAGTTAAAAGGTGAGTTTTAGTTGAAGCCTTTCTTGCCCAGAGTTATAAAGCACCTCACAAATTTTATTTAGTAAATTAATAAGTAATGTCTTAAATTTCAGAAAAATTTGTTTTTCCTTTCTAAAGATAATGAGGTCTTAAGCTTTCTTAGAAGCATCAGCACATGCTTAAGTCTCAAATTACATTAGTTACCAGTAATGCATAATATTTTATTTTAATGTTTCCTGAATATGTAATTGAACTATATCCTTAGAAATGAAACTGCCTGATTTTGTATCCTAATTTTACCACTTAGGTAAGCTTAACCTCTCTGCCTTAATTTCCACATCAGGAAAATGAAAGTAATAATATTTTCCTAATAGAATAAGTATAAAGAGAAAAAAAATACATAAAAGGCCTGGCACACAGTAAGTTAGTATTAGCTATATATAATTAGATATTGTAAGATAATATTCTGAACAACTTCATGTATTAAATGGGCTAGTTTTGAATGGGAAAAGTATTTTATTGAAAAGTTATTTTTATAATCATCTATTACATAGCATAATTTGGTAGTCTGCCCTCCACACATACATACACATGCACTCCATACTTCCTCTTAACTACTTGAGTGTTTTCCCTACTCTCCCTTCCCTACCCCTTCTCTTCCCTTTCTCCTATTCCTTTTCTTTACTCTCCCCTTCTCTCCTTTCCTTCCAGCCCCTCTGTATTCTCTTCCTGTCCTCTCCCTTACCCTCCCTATTCTTCTGTTGCTTCTCCTCCTTTGCCCCTCCCTTCCTCTCTCCCTTCTTGCCTTTATCTTGTTCCCTACCTTCCCTTCTCTCCTCTCTCCCCTTTTTCTTTCCACTGTTTAGTATTTCCTTTCCTGGATCCCCTTTT
>NW_006290023.1:101922-105464 GCF_000327345.1 Myotis davidii | reverse complement strand
CTCTCACCTCCCTTTTCCTACTCCCACTACGGTGCTATCTATAGAATTGCTGGCAATCTCCATGCTCTTTATTTTGTTTTCGGACGTATGTGTAATGTTACCAGTGAAATTTGTTTCTTTTCTGCCCTATAATTAAGTTTTTCCTCTTTTGTAACTAAGATCCATTATATGTACTACAGGTTGAAATTCTACATATAAAAGGAACTCTGTCCCCATTACGTTCTTCATCAGACTCTTGGGTACCTCTCTTTCCTTAGAAATGAGTAAGGCTCTTTGAGAAAGTTTCATTTCAAGTTATTAAAACCATTGGGTGACGGGACAATGCAGTCTAAAGTTACCAGGAAAAGGGGATCTGAAGGTGAGATTTTCTTTTTAAGTTAAATAAAGCAAGTAACATTTTAGTTCCTAGAAAGAATAAAACACACCTTCCAAAGTGTCTGTTTTATTTCAGAAAGGTTAAGAGAGAAGGTAAACAAGATATATTTATAAAAGTTGTTTGGAAAAGGTAACACTGTAAAAATGGAAGGAAACGTAGAATAAAACAAGCTGAATTTTCTTTCTTTTTAAAGAACTTCTCAGTGTAAGAAACAAAAACCATTTTTCTGTGACTAAAAATACATGTGGTGTTTTTATTTGTTCTCAGGCCCCCACAGACATGACTTACGCATTACACAAGAGGCTTATTTAACCCTAACAAAGCAAGTTCCAAATTCCCAACTATTCTTCCTTTTATTGTTTTTTTCCTCTTGAGTTTTTCTTGATTTTTCCTATTGCTTTTCAAAATTTTGCCTTTTTATCTTTCATTTGTTTTATATGCAAAGTTTGGTTTTATTTTCCTCTAAGTCAGTGTTTCTACATTTGCACAATAATAAGAGTCACCTGGGATATTTGTAAAGTAAATATACTGACTCAAGACTCCATTTACTATAAGCGTACTAAATAAAAATCTTTAGGAGAGCCTGGAAATCTGTATTTTTTAAAGTTTCTCTGGTAACTATTATGATCACCAGGCAAGTTTGAGAAACACAGCTGCAGGTAAAGCAGTCAGTGCACTCTATAAGATAAAGTTTCACATAACATTTGAATCATCTGAGTTTCTTTTTATAGTTATATAGTCCCTATTAGTTTGAGTGTTTAGTTTAAATGAAGTATTCAGGTGTAATTCAAATTGTTTTCAACTTTAGCTTGCTGCGTAATTCTGGATTAATACATTATTTCTGTGGCCCATTCAGGTCCTGCTCAGGTTCCAATGATGTCTCCAAATGGTTCTGTGCCTCCTATTTACGTGCCTCCTGGTTATGCCCCACAGGTATGTTTTTATGTTATTTTTCTTTTAATACCTATATAATAGAGAACACAATGTTACTTTAATTTCCCAATACAGTGTATCTTTGGTAAATCTGTTTCAAGTACTGTAGTACATTGGTGTATTTGGAAAAGAGAAAACAATTAAATTGGTAGCACTCATCATTTATTTTTTCTTTGGGTGTTGAATTAAAATAGAGAATAAATTCTAGAGTTTTGTTCCCTGAATATGTGACTATTGTAAGTACTATAAAGGTTAAAAGGTACCTACACTAACATTTTTAAAATTATTTGCTTAGAAGTAACCCAAGATATGCTTCCAACCTTATTCATACAATGGCTCACAGATACCCGGCACATTGTAGTAAATCGAAGGGAACTGAGGCCTGTAAACCTGCAACTCTAAGGACTAAGAGTATCAATATTATCACACACCTGTAAGGTTTCTCTGCACACCAGTTGGGAACTTCTGACTTAAAGAATAAAGTATAACTAACTTACTTACACAGTTTACACAGGCAAACTTAATTAAACTATAATATACTGCAGATGTTCAGTATATTCTGCTACTAAGATTCTGCGTAATTTGTACTCATTCCTAAAATTCTTTTGGAGTACAAAGTTTTTTTTCCTAGCAATGAATTTATACTTGAAATTTTCTTCAGGCCCTCTCTTATTTCCTTCCTAATTATGCCAGAATATTGTGAGGTTCTATATCTTTAGGCCAAGAGCCACTAAAATAATCTTCCCATATTACTTTGAACTTTTCACTTCTTATCATAAAGAGCCTTTAGTTGGCTTGTTCACTCAAGGAAGTCTAAATTTCTTGACATATAAAGCCTTCACAGTTCTATCCTACCCTTCTCTTGATAGGTCTAATCACATATCTAATCATTTTTGCAGCCAAACATGATTACTCACATACTCACGTGATGTTTTCCTTTCTCCATGATTTTGTTAATGCTGTTACCTGGGTATCTTATTCATTCCCTCATTACTGCCTCTTAAAATTCTACCCATCCTTGAAGACCTAGGTCAAGTTATTTGTAACACTTCTTGGTTATGTATTTATACACCATCTAATATTATGATGTACATATATTTTTTTTTCTCTTATAGGATTTTAAGTTCCTTGAGGCTAAGAGATGCCTTTTAATTATTTTTGTTTTGTGGTAACTAGAATATAGTAGTGTCTTATAAATATTTGTCAAATAAGTGAATGAGCTTTAGCAGTAATCTTACCAGAAGGATTATGTGAGGCTAGTGGGCTACTGTTATCAATCTTAATTTAAGATTATCTCTAGGAAGTGTATCATTTTCCATTACACAGGGTAATCAAAAGACAAAAATCTAGTCTTATAAGTATTGAAATAATATAAGTACCCACTATGTAAGAATGGATTCTAGCATTTTGACATCACTGTGAAAATGCAATTTCTGATTTTAGAAAATACTTATTAGTTCTAGCACAGCTAAACACTTGATAATTATCCAAATCTTGACATATAAGCAAACATAATTATATAGCAAATTTAGAAGCTATGAACTGAACTAAATGTTAAGACACACAGGTGACTATAATAAAGTATAGGTTGTATATGGCTTAATAGGAGCTACATAGCACACATGCTAAACCTATAAATAGCTATCTGTAGTCTCCCTTTCAGACTTTTGCACTGATCTCTCCTCATGGCATCAGGTTTAATCACCTTCATCCCTTGCCTTATGTGTTGTTGTTGACTCAAGGAAGGTCAAATAATGTTTTTGCTGTATCATCACATTTTTGCTGCATCATCAATGGGATTTAGCAAATATATATATCCTAAAAAGTTTGGTCAGAAAAACAAGGACTGCAAAAATGGCTGGCCAGTGTGGTTCAGTGGTTGAGCATCGGCCCGTGAACCAGGAGGTCACGGTTTGATTCCCCTTCAGGCACATGTCCGGGTTATGGGCTTGATCCCCAGTAGGGGGTGTACCAGAAGCAACCAAACAATGATTCTCTCTCATCATTGATATTTCTCTCTCTCCCTCCCCCTTCCTCTCTGAAATCAATAGAAACATCTATACCAATAAAAGGGTAATATGCAAATTGGTCAGGACACCTTCACAGTAATGACCGAACAGCAGGCTGCGTGGGGCGACAAGACTGGCAGGGGGTTGGTGAGGGACGACCAAATGACTGAACAGCCGGCTGCGTGAGGCAACCAGGCCGGCAGAGGTGGCCATGAGGGGCTGCC
>NW_006290023.1:99695-101895 GCF_000327345.1 Myotis davidii | reverse complement strand
CAGGCCAGCAGGGGAGGGCAGTTGAGGATGACCGGGCCAGGAGGGGAGGGCAGTTGGGGGGGGCCAGGCCTGTAGGGGAGGGCAGTTAGGGGCGATCAGGCAGGCAGGCAGGTGAGCAGTTAGGAACAGCGATCCCGGATTGTGAGAGGATGTCCAGCTGCCGGTTTAGGCCCATTCGGACATCCCCTGAGGAGTACCAGATTGGAGAGGGTGCAGGCTGGGCTGAGGCCCCCCTCCCCCATATACAAATTTCATGCACCAGGCCTTTAGTATAAAATAAAAATCCAGTGTTGGGACTTTTTAGCTCTATCACTGAGGAAATAATGTGGCATACATACACCTAAGAGTATATTAAGTATATTAGAGAAGAAAACGAAAAGTCCCAAAGATAAATCAATCTTAATTTAAGATTAATATCAAAATTTAATCAAAGTACTTAATAGAAGAAACTTATGAAGAAATCATGATTTACCTAGGATATAACAACCTTCAAATTTGTGATATTTGTCCTAATGGCATGTCCCTATTAAGTTGAGATCCACTTCAAAAATAAACTCATTAACTCTTGCATATATTTTAACTTCATTAATATGAGACAGTCAGGATGTCATACATTGGGTAGCTTTGGGAGTAAATGGTTTTATATTTCTCATTTGCAGAATTTGCACAGCCCAGACCTGCTATTAAAATTTCCAGTTGTGTTAGACAGCCTTTATATTCAGGAATTCTACAATATTGTTTATTTTATAATCTTTGCACCTTACTCCTATGATACTGTAGCATTCTACTCAACAATAATGGGAATCGTGACTTAGTTTTTTAGTAATACACATAATTTTTATTATCAAATCAGAAAAATGGGTCACCATTTTTAAAAAAATTATTTAAAAAAATTTTGTTTACCATAACACTACTGTTCAATATAATAGGGAGACCTAAAGCTAATTAAAATGATATGGATAAAGCAAAATGAAATTGTTCACCAGCAGCTTAAATAAAAAGGAATATTAATTTTGCAAATAAGGCAATTAAAATATATTTTGTGATAAATAACAAATATAGTTTTACATTTTAAACTACTTTTCTGATCATTGTTATGTAGAAAAACTTGGGAAATATATAAAAAGGTAGAGATAAAAATTACATTGAATATTGTAATCCAGAAATACTTTCTGTAAACACTTAGTATATTTTTTTTAGCCCTTTTTCTAATTGCAAACATAATTTTAGACATGACCTTAATGAGCTTTATTATTGTAGTTCAACACATAAGAAAGGAAAGTTTGTGAGAGTTTGATATACTGCATAGCGGCAGAAATGTGTGCCAACTGAATGAACTAAGATATTAAATGGGGAAACAAAAACTGTAAAACTCAAACACTAAGCAGTTAATGACAGAAAGCAAAAGGTGACAGGAGTCAAAGGAGCTTAACTTACTGGCAAATAATACTAACTTATAGGCACTAAAAGCATAACTTTTTATTCCAACACTTGGTATTTTAGGGATGAATATAGACAACCTGAATGGGACTCCTGAAAGGTAACATCCAAAGTTCTCTCCTGCCTTTCTTGTAATGGCTCCCTGTTTTTTATGGACTGTGGATAGTTATGGTATTAAAGGGTACTCAACAGGGAGGGGTAGATCTCATAATGCAGGGAGAGGGCAAATCAGGTGAAGTTTCAGATTATGATTTTGAGCTGCACTTGACCTTTATGTCAGCATGCATCAATGGAGGTCAGTAAATTTTCCAAAGATTCTCCAAACCAGTCTGCCATTCTGAGCTCAGTCTTCTCTGTCTCTCCTGTAGAAAACAGCCAAAAAAGATGGGTAGGATAAGAAATTGGAAGATAGGGGGATATAGAGGTTTAAATAGGATGACGAGTTATAGTTAGAGCCAGAGAGAAAAAGTATGTTGTGTGTGTGTGTGTGTGTGTGTGTGTGTGTGTGTGTGTAGATATATAAAATAAAGATCTGTTGAATGAATGGTCAGAAATACCTATATTGTTGAATAGCTTGAAATAGGAATAGTTTGGGTTCAGGATAAGACCATAGAGTAGAAGGGAAGCAAAATTTTTGAGAATTGAAGAAATCACAGAACCCTGTTAGCTTGGTGTTCCTTTTTTTTTTTTTTTTTACATTTTTATTGATTTCAGAGAGGAAGGGAGGGGGAAAGAGATAGAAACATCAATGATAAGATAG
>NW_006290023.1:96471-99513 GCF_000327345.1 Myotis davidii | reverse complement strand
GGGGAGGAAATGTAGCATTCTAGTAAAACTAATAGAAGACATTTGTTTCTTTTCATTATCATTCACTCAACAAAAAAATTTTTGAGCAAGTGCTGAGTGTACTACACCAGGAAAAAATGATAAATAAATTTGTCATGGACTGTGTAGTATGGTGAAGAAGACACATACACAGTATAAAATATCAGTAAACACAAACACCTTTCTCTGCAGCCCCTCTCAGTTATGTCTATGTTCAAGGAAAGAAAACAGGGCTTTTTCCTAATTAGAAATTAGGTGGCATATGTGGTTACTGTGATATCCCCATTTGATTTATATTTCATTGTCTTTGTTTTAATTTTTATTTACATAAATTAATTTGGATTATATTTTATCTTTCTTTTTCCTTTTTACAACTTGTTGATTTTATTTTAATCATCAGTGTACCCTGTTAATATAAAATTAATTGTCTACATGGTTGGCTATTTCTCAGCAGCTGGAGGACTTAGCAGATAGTTTTGAGGTCTCCACACTCACTTAGTCCTCATCTTGCCCCCTTTTTTCCCTCAACATCTTAACTTTTTGTTATTTTTAATTGTGGTAAAATACATATAACAAAAAATTTACCATAAACATTTTAAATGTATAGTTCAGTGGCATTAAGTACATTCACACTGTTGTACTATCACTAACATCTTTTCATCTTGCAAAGCTGAAACTATATCTATTAAACAATAACTCCTGCCCTGGCTGGTGTTTCTCAATGGTTAGAGTGTCGGCCCATGCACCAAAGGGTCGCAGTTTTGAATCCCAGTCAAGGGCACCTACCTGGGTTGCAGATTTGATCCCTGGGCCCAATTGATGTCTCTATCCCATTGATGTTTCTCTTTCTATCTCTCCAGCCCACCCCCTTTTTTCTACACGCTCTTAAAAAAAAGGGGGGGAGGGAAATACCCTTGGGTGAGGATTAACAATAATAATAATAATAACTCCCCATTTTCCCTTCCCCCCAGCTTGTCTTTGTACTTTAAATGTTCTTTCTGAGCAGAAAAAATGGTTTTAATTTCATAAGCAGTTTAGCCATTTCCTTTTTCACCAGTGAGAACTCATCTGTGTTGTGAAATTTCGAAAAACAAAACAAAAAGCTAGAAGACCAAGTATTTGTGGATGCTATACCCATAAAGTGGATAAGAACATTGAAGCCAAATTGCCTGAGTTCAAATACTATGTAACCTTAGCAAGTTATTTAACATTTCTGTGCCTGTTAACCCATCTAAAAAATAGAGATGATAATAGTACCTCTTAATAGCATTGTTATGAGGGTAAAATAGTTAATACATGTCCCTTGAAGAACTTAGAGTTAAGTTATAGAGTAAGACATATGCATCTGGAAAATTAACAAATACTACAGTGTTATACCTAACAAGTGATACAAAACAAATGCAATAGAAATGATAGGCGAGAGACATCAGTTAGATTGTGCTGCCCAGGAAAGGGTTCATGGGGAGCAATCTAAAGAAACCATCCACAGTTTCTTAGCTCCACATCTCTATGAGCATCTAGAAGTACGTGCTCTACCTTGTCATCTCGTGCCACACACTCTTAGGCTCAATGCCCCTACTGGGGTCCTGGATCCATGCCCAAGGGCATTACTCTAGCACAGTGGTCGGCAAACTCATTAGTCAGCAGAGCCAAATATCAACAGTACAATGATTGAAATTTCTTTTGAGAGCTAAATTTTTTAAACTTAAACTGTATAGGTAGGTACATTGTTATTAACCTAATTAGGGTACTCCTAAGCTGGTCTTTGCTAAACACATCCTCAATCTGATTGAGGTACATTCGCTGAGGTCAACCTTGCGCTGTGTATCCCGTGGCCCGCCTGCGCCATGTCTCCTGTCGCCCCACCGACCAACACCCCCCACTTCTTCTGATTCCACTTCAAAATAGACTCGCCCATGCTGAAAACAGACTTCTGCGCATGGGCCACGAAGTTTCAATCGCACTGTAGGTGCACGCCCGCACGTGGTAATTTATGGAAAAGCCACACTCAAGGGGCCAAAGAGCCAAATGTGGCTCCAGAGCCGCAGTTTGCCAGATCACTGCTCTAGCATTTTTAGCAGTTTTCCTTTCTCTTTTCTACGTCATCAATTTCTTCCATTCTGATGGATCATTTTTATTAGTACGTCAGCATGTTGTAATTGCTCTCAATAAAAACGACAAATTTTAAAGTTTCTTGATTGCACTACTATCAGCCACCAGCCAATTTCCATATTTCCCTCTACAGAAAAACTTTCCAAAATTGTATTATTAGTTCTTTAATTCTCCTCCCCATTTTCTCTCTTAAACCCACACCAGTCAGGCTTTGCCCCTATGAGTACACCAAAACTGCTCTCTCATCAAGGTCACAATGACTTCCACATTGCTAAATCCAATTATCAGTTCTTAGTCTTCATCTTAACCTGTCAGCAGCATTTGACAAAATTGATCCTTTATCCTTGATACATATCACCAAACTCCATACTCTCTTAGTTTTCTTTCCACCTCACTTGGTTGTCCTTTCCCAATCTTTCCAGAACTGCAAACTACTATATCTAGCTGCCTACTCCAAATTTTCACTTAGATGTTTCATTAACTTAACCAAACTCATCCAAACCAAAAACTCCAAATCTGTATTCCCCAAATAACTTATTCTTACCCTACAGCCTTTCCCATCATAGTTAATAGAAGACCATCATCTATAAACTATTTTCTCACTTCTCCTTTAGAATCATGAGTTAATCTTTGTGGTTTACCTTTATGTATATACAGATTATATATATAGCACCTCCACTGCTACCACTCTGGTCCAAGCCACCACCATATCTTGTCTAAATTACTACGATAGTTTTCTGAATGGGGTCCCTGATTTTGCCCCTGCCCTACATTCTATTCTTAATTCAACAGCCAGAGTAACCAGGATTTCTTTTTTTTTAATTAAATCTTTATTGTTGAGATTATTACAGTTGTTCCTCTTTTTCCCCCCCATAGCTCCCCTCCACCCGGTTCCCAACCCACCCTCTGCTC
>NW_006290023.1:95130-95558 GCF_000327345.1 Myotis davidii | reverse complement strand
ATCTTGAAAAACCTTAAAAGTGTGCTTTTGAACTCTATATCCAGTAGTTTGCTTTCCTCCATCTCTGTCATTTGTGACTTGTTTCTTTGCCTCCACATTTTGTATGCTTACTCTGTGTTGATAGGGTGGCTTTCTGTGCTAGGTCTTCTATAGGACCCAGTAGTTCAGCCTCCCCAATTACCTGAGGTGGATACTCTTGGTGCACCCCTTTGTGGGCTGTGTGCACAGTCTTGTTGTAGTGGAGCCTTGATTGTTGTAGGTATCACTGAGAGGTATTGACCTCCAGGCCAGTTGGCTGTGAGAATCAGCTGTGTCTGTGGTGGGAGAACTTCTGTGCTGGAGACACCCTTCTGGGGCAAGACTTGCTTCAGTGGGGCTTTGGTGCTCACTGAGTCTGCCCGAGTGTCCCTTATGGATCTGCGGAGTTG
>NW_006290023.1:73992-94982 GCF_000327345.1 Myotis davidii | reverse complement strand
GGGCCAGGGCATTCATATGCAAAAGCCTCTGCACACAGTGTGGGTGGGGCAGGGTCTCAGGGAATCAACGGGGCAAAGCAAACAGCTATGGCTGATCCTCAGCCCTACCCAAAGAGGCCCCGGGTCTCATTTCCCGCAGTAAACGCTGCAACCACCTCTGAGAGAAAGCCGCCCTCAAGTTCCGCCTGCTGCCAGACAGTCCATTTTCTCCCCGTATGAGTCTGGTCCCCAGAGACTCACCCGGAACTGGAGTCAGGGCCGTGGGGAGCTTGAGACTCCCTCCCGATTGAAAAAGACAACCGCATCCTCAGTTGCCTGCCCTTTTCACATGTGCCTCCGTACCTCTGTACTTTACTTCCGCACCTCCTCTGAGTCTCAGTGTGCTTTTCTCTTTCCTTCTAGTTGTAGAATTTCCACTCAGCCAGCTTTCCTGTGGTTCGGGATGATGTCCGTTTTGTCATTTAGTTGTATTTTTGAAGTGGTTGTGCTAGGCAGCAATTTCTGGTGTGTGCGTATGCCGCCATCTTGGTTTCGACTCTATATCAGGATTTCTTAACCTTGGCACTATAGACATTGTAGTTCTGGTAATTTTTTGTTGTAGGGGTTTGTCTTATGTTTTATAGGGTATTTAGCATCATCCCTGGCATTTGGCCTATACCCAGTAGATGACAGTAGTACCCCCACCCCCAAATGGTGACAACCAAAAATATCTCCAGATACTGCCAAATGTCTGTGGGGCAAAATCACCTCTGGCTAGGAACCACTGGCTTTTATCATTTTTACCCCCAAGATTCTGTGGTGGCTCCCCATTTTGCTGAGAGTAAATGCTAAAGTCTAAGTCCTTAATAGCTAATACAGCCCTACCTGACCTGGGTTCTCCTTACTCCCTATCTCTTTGACCTCATTTGTTTCTGTCCTTTGTCCTCCTCCTTTAGGCTGATCCAGTCACTTCTACCATACTTTAAGGGCTTTTTTTTTTTTTAACTCTCCCCTCTACCCAGAACACTCGTCCAGATTTCTGCATAGCTAATTCCTTCAGTGTCTTCAAGTCTGTTCTCATTTTGCCAATAAGGCCTATTTTGATCACTCTATTTTATACTATAACTTGTCCCCTTCTAATTCACCCTTTTTAAAATGTTTTTATTGATTTTAGAGAGGAAGGTAGAGGGAGAGAGAGAGAGAAACATCAGTGATGAGAGAAAATCATCCATCTGCTGCCTCCTGCACACCCCACTCTGGGGATCAAGCCTGAACCCCAGGCATGTGGGGCAGGAATCAAACCATGACCCCCTGGTTCATGAGGTGACACTCAACAACTGAACCACACCAGCCAGGCTAATTCACCCTTTTTATTTCCATAGTATTTATCACTTTTCAACATGCTAAATAATTTACTTTCATTGTTCTCTTTGTCTGCCCCTCTGTGTATGAGCCCCCACAAAGACACGACACTAATGTTTTTTCTCTCCTAAATTATCAATGTTTTGTTTTATTCATAAACAAATACGTTTTGTAAATGAGTAGAGGAGGTAAAGTTAGAAGTAGATTTGGAAGACTAAATGAGATAGATCCATGTAGCTTTAGATTAAGGAAAAGCAAAGTGAAGAGGAAAGATACAGAAATGTATATATGAAGATAGGTTTTTAAGCATATCAGCCTAGCTAGAGTTAAGGGTTCAGGATTTGGTGTAGAAGAAAGACACAGCTAGGAAGATGGGTTATAGAGCCAGGTTGAATGCCAGGTCAAAGGATATGGACTTTAATCCTATCAGAAATGAGGTCATTTGAGATTTGTGAGTTAGAGAGTTGTTAAAGGTAATAACAGTATATTGTAACAGACCCTGTGGTTTGGCCACTTAAAATTCATTCTAAACTTCTTCTAATGCCCCTTTCTGTAAGTGAGAGGCTACGAAGCTATGAACAGTTTCCAGATTCTCTTCAGCTAGGACTTCAGATACAATTTTGTGTCCAGATATATACACTTGTCTGAGTTTGAATCCAGAACTGAGTTAATTAGGGAGAAAGATGGGATATTGAGGCATCCATTTTGCTGGAAGCAAAGCATTCCAATTCTAGAGCTAGTATATTTTTTAAAAAACACAGTGAATTTATTTGGTCTTCTAGACCTATATTCCAGGCAAGTCATCTCACACTTCAGCTGGGGGGGTGGGGGGAGGGAGGGGTAACTTAATGGACTATTTAATAGTAACTATCTTCTTTCTAAAGCAGTAATTTATTTTTACTTTAGGCTTATCTGTACCCCCAAATAAGTATGTTTTCTAATATATCTACCAAGCACATAATATGTCTATATATAAAATTTGCTATTTTTAAGCATAATAAAATTTGTTTTTCCTGAAAAATATCTGGATTTTCCTTTAAGTTAGCACTTTACATTTTAATTATTTTTTGTTTCCTTAGGAAAGGTATTATTAGACATTTTCTATACCTCAATAGTAACCAATTAAGTCTAAAGAGAGTAGAGACTTTTAATAGAGGGATTCCAATTTTTGAGATAAAGTCCTATATCCTTTTGACGTTTCCTATATGTCCTTGCTGCTTCAGTGAGGTTTAAAGGGAAAAGAATTCATCATTTAAAAAAATCCTTTCCCACAATTCCTTTTTTCTCATACTAGAATTATTTTAACAGCCAGAGTATACACTTCCTTTGCTTTGTGTATCATTCATCTCTTCTTCAGCTTCCAATTATTTATGTACCTAATTAATGTACACTAATGTGAATTGCATCATCATTCTAATCCAATACCTTTTTTTCTTTATAATGAAGGAAATTGAGTTTCAGGGACATTGTTTTCTAAACAAAATAAATGAGTATTGTTTCCAGGATTGGAAAAAAAAAAGGTCCTTTCCCACAATGTGGCCCCTATTTTAAAATGTGTAATTTCTAAGACTTTGAAGCCACAAATTATCTTCAGCTGTTAAAATTGTACTGGTCATGGTCATAAGAATTTTGTACCTGAATTCAATATATGGTTGAGCTTTAGGAGTCTGGATCCAGTTTTTTACCTATTTCTGTTTCGCAACGTCTTGTTTTCCCTCAACTCCTACCCATAATACAGTAAAGGAAAATAATTCATGACCCTATTGTGTCCAAACCAAAAATTCCCTTGAATCTCCCTTCATTTTTACCACATCACTAGATGCACGTAACACATTGGATAATATCTAATATCATAGCTCATTGTTTATATTATTATTTTGCTAATCTCGTTAGTGTTTTAAGATTTATATTGTATTATATAACAAAAACTACTTCATATTGTTCAATGCTAATTCATATATACTTAATGTATTTAAAGTCTTTTCAAATTGATTCTGTAATTTTTTTAAAATTAATTTTTAATGGTGTAAAAATTCTTACTCTAAAGTAACATATTTCAAAAAAATTGCTTACAGTTTATGGAAGAAACTTTTAATCTAATGTTTATTTTATAGGTTATTGAAGACAATGGTGTTCGAAGAGTTGTTGTGGTTCCTCAAGCACCAGAGTTTCATCCTGGTGGTCACACAGTCATACATCGTTCTCCTCATCCTCCTCTGCCAGGTTTCATTCCTGTCCCAACCATGATTCCCCCTCCACCACGCCATATGTACTCACCTGTGACTGGAGCTGGAGACATGGCAACACAGTATATGCCACAGTATCAATCTTCACAAGTATATGGAGATGTAGGTAAGACATTAAAAATATTCCTGTTTTATGGAGTTGGCTCTTCTCTGCTTGATATAATAGATGCCATTATATTATGTAAAAGAAACAAAAAATGATAACAGCATCACAATCATTTTCTGTTATCTAAGCACTAGGCTAAGTATTTCATCCTCGTGCTCATCCTTCAAGGCAGATGAATAAACAAAATCAAAGAGGGTAAGTAACATATATCATGTAGCAATATTTAGTGGGGACACATTCAAACAAGAGGTCCTCTCCTCTGTTAGGCTGACTAGGCTCTTTAAAAAATTTGCACCCAGGAATTACCACATCATTGTTAAATCCTGAAGGCTGTCATGCCACTAACCCAAGTTGCTAGGTTCTGTTGAGAGATTGAGGAAAAAAACAACAGTAAGACAAACATAACTTCTGCCCTCAAGGGAGTTAATAAATTGTTGGGAAGAATAGACAACCCTACACACAAAGTAGTTTTCTTATTTTTTCCTGTGGCTTGAAATACTGTCTATATACTGAGAGCTCTCAAATTTGTATCTTCACCAAAACCTCTTCTCTGAGCCACAAACTTATATTTCTGTCTTCTTGATAATTCCACTTAGATGCCCTCATACATCTCAGTTATACCATTTCTAAAACATAAAACATAAATCTAATCATGGAACCTGCTTTTCTAGGTCATCTTTATCTCATTATAGTACCACTGTCCATTTAATTTGCTCAAGTGAAAATCAGATGGTAAAATTTGATTCCTCCACATCATTTGGTATTAGTCTTATTTTTAGAAATTTCCCAAATCTACCTACTTTTTCTTAACTGCTACTCAGATCTAATCCACCATCACCTCTTGTCAGGGCAAGTGCAACATCATCTTCCCAGTTGGTTTTCTGCTGTTATTCTTGCCTCCAATTATCCAGGAGCAGCCAGAATAATCATTTAAAAGTATAAATCAGACTATTCTATTTTAATGACTTCCCTTTGCATTTAAAATAAAGTCCTAAACCCTTCCCCAGACCAGGATTTCTCCACCATCGTACTCTTGATGTTTGGGATGGGTGTTTGTTGTGGAGAACAGGACTTAACTTTGTTATTGCATGTTTAGCAGAATCTCTGCCTTCTACCCACTAGATACCAGTAGTACTCTACTACAACCCTCACCTCACCTTAACCAGTTGTGACAACTAAAAATATCTCCAGACATTGCCAAATGACCCCTAGGAGCCAAAATTGGCCCTAGTTGCAACCATTGCCCTGGACAAAGCTTTGTCCTGTGGCTTCTGATTGCCATTTCTCTCTTGTCCCCACCAGCCCCCTTCAGTTTTTCAAAACCTCCAAGCTTTTCTTGCCTCAGAGCCTCCACACATGGTTTTCTCTCCACCAGGAATGCTCTTCCCCCTTTTCTTTGGAAAGCTTCTTTTTTTTTTCCCCTTTAGATTTTATCTTTCAGTGAATCCATCCATGACCTTGCCTTATCAGTCTCTAGCACTGAAATCTGTTTGTTTCTTTCACAGAACTGAGCACAATTTGAATTTTTTGTATGACTTTCTCCCTTACTTGACTATAAATCCCTTAAAAACTGAATCTGCTTTATTCATCACTGTTTCCCTTGCAGTTAGGTAGCAGAACCTGTCATTTATGCTTAGTAAATCTGAAGAAGATATAACTCTAAATACAAAATTTAAAATATGTAATACAGCCTGTAAGTAGTAGATACAATCTATTTTTCAAACTTATTTTTATTGCCCAATTAATGCATATTGAATCTGTAAGTCTGGATTGGGTTCCTACATTTCTAGCAAACTCCCAGGTGAGACTCATGGAATATTCTAATGAATATACTTTTGAGTAGCAAGAGTTTTTTGTTTTAATGATTTTTAGAGAGCAGAAGAGGGGGAAGACAGAGGGACATCCATGTGAGAGAGAAACATCTATTGTTTGCATCCCGCATGCTCCCCGACCAGGGATAGAACCTGCCATTTGGGTATTTGCCCTGACTGGGAATTGAACCCACCATCTTTTAGTATATAGGATGATGCTCCAACCACCTGGCCCACACTGGCCAGGGCTTGAGTAGCAACAGTTTATATTACAAATCAGTCTCTTCTATTTTTCTACTGCTAATTATGACTCAGTTTTTTTAAATGTGTTTGAGAGAATTTAAGAAAAATTAGGTGTTGCAGTTACTACGGTTTTGCATTGTTAAAAACCATTCTTATTCAAAGGGGATATACATTAGACTAAATGTGATTCGCAGGGGCGTGAAGGAAAGTGAAGCATACAAACCCATGAAGAGTATAAATCTTAAAAACAAGCTACCTGGTGGTGGAAGACGAGAGCCATATTGTATATGAGGTTGTAAGCCAAAGAATTTACCACTGAATCTTAATAACAGACAATTCATTTTATAACCCATAGCTGTTTCCATGATCCTTTTCCATATTTTGTATAGATTCCCAAAGTGGTACTTAATCCAACATTTCACAGTTAACAACTACCATTATTGATCCTGAACTTTGCTAGACACTGTGCTGATACATGGATTATATCACTTAAGCCTCAATAAAATTCTGCAAAAAGCAGATAAAGAAACTGAGACTCAGTAATGTTAAGTAATTTTTGCCTGGCCCCTGCTAGTTCATTGTTGAAGATTTTAACCCTATAAGATCTTTTTTATAGTAAAGTTCCTGTTCTTCTACTACATATTCTTTGTAGTCCCCTCCCCCCTCCACCATGGCTGTTTTATTATTTTATTTATATTGAGTAATAAATAAAATATAAAGGCATTTGGAAAACTACATTTTGAAAGTACATACTAATTACAGTTTCTGTGTTTTTTCTTTTTTTATTGAGGTATAATTTATGTAACAAAATCTACCACTTTAAAATGTACAATTCAATGGTTTTTAGTATATTCACTATATATCATATTCACTACTGCTATCTAATTCCTGAACATTTCTGTCATCACAAAAAGAAACTGTGTATTAACAGTCAGTTCCATTTTCCTTTACCCTATCTCCTAATCTACTTTCTATCTCTATGTATTTTCCTATTCTAGATATTTCCTATAAGTGTACACACAATATGTATATTTGATATAAATGTTTATGCAATGTGTAGCATATTGTGTAGCATATTCTTCACTTAACATTTTTTTCAAGGTTTATATATTTCAAGTTTGTAGCATGACTAGTACTCCATTCCTTAATATTCTTAAAATACTCCATTATGTGGATATAATTTTATTTACCCATTGTAGCTAAGTGATTAGAGCACTGGCCCATGCACCAAAGGGTCACAGGTTCAATTCCTGGCAAGGGACACATACCTAGTTGCAGGTTCAATCCCTGGCCCGGTCCTGGCACATGCTGGAGGCAGCCAGTCGATGTGTATCTCTCACATCGATATTTCTCTCTCCTCTTTCTTTCTCCTCTGTCCCTCCCTTCTACTCTTTTTCTAAAAATCAGTGGAAAAAATATTCTCTGGTGAGGATCAATAGAACAAAAAAATGAATATTATACTAAATTTGTTAGAGCATTGATAAATTAAAACTTGACTGATATTTTTGTGACTTTGTTTTAAAATGTTATTTTTACAGATTTTAAATTTAAAATAAAAATAATCTGAGGACAGTTGCTTTAACAGTATCGAGTATATTAATTTTATTATATTGTTGTGTGACTTTTATTTGAAATAATACATTTTTAAAAATCATAACCTTGAATTTACAATATCCAAAAATTCTATTAGTAAACAATCCACTCATTTCTTTTTGCTAACTCCTAAAACTTTATTTTTTAGTGATGATTTGCTTTTTGAATCATAAGGGAATTTAAATTGAGGCAGGTGGTGGTTGGTGGTTTTCTTTTACCTATTTTATATGTTTGAAGTTAAAAGAGATGCTAAGAGTAATGGGTACAAAAGAGTAAAAGAAAAAGAACTGTCCACAGCTCAATTCAGGTCTTATTCCCCATCTGTGATAATCATAGCATACCACTATGCTATTTCTGTAAAGAGTAACAGTTACTTGGGAAGAGTTGAAGGAAAGGAATGTCTCTGTAAATTTATTTTATATATATATATAAAATCAAGTCATAAAACTTGCTTTTGTCAGTTGGAGAAACAAAAATAGGTTTTGTTTTCTGGTTTTTTTGCAAAATTATTCTTTGAAATATTTTGTTTTATATAATTATGATAGATTTATTTCCTGTTCTTTTCTCGTTCCATAAATGTATTTGGAGAAAGTGACCTTGTAAATGTCTTTTTATTTTTTATTTTTTCATAGATGCTCACTCTACACATGGAAGGTCCAACTTTAGAGATGAAAGATCTAGTAAAACTTATGAACGTTTGCAGAAAAAATTAAAGGATCGCCAAGGAACACAAAAAGATAAAATGAGTAGTCCACCATCATCACCCCAGAAATGCCCTTCTCCCATAAGTGAACATAATGGACTTATTAAAGGGCAGAATGCTAGTGGGGTAAACACAGGATTAGCAAAGAACAAGTCAGGAAAAGGTAAAGGTGGTGCACAAATGGATACAGAAATCGAAGGTAACTATTTAAAATACTCAGATATTCTTTTTGGTATTATTTCTCCTCAATATTTAACTTAGTAAAAGTATATTCTAACCTTTTGGTCATTTAGTCATGCTCCAAATGTCATGTTTTCTACAGAGAACAAGTATTTTTTACAACTATGAATAAAAATATACTTTCTATATATAAATCTTATTGACTAGTTTGTGTGTGTATTATAATTAGTAATCATGGTTAAAATGGAAATAGAAACTGAAGCAGAAGAATCCTGGAGAGCCACAAGCTACTAAGAATGAACTAAGAAGTAAACGGTAGAAAGTAAAAATCGCAAATAATAATCTATTTTACAAGACATATTGTGTTGGAATGGGATGATTTGATTTAAGCCCATTTTTTAATTTTCAAAAAATATTTTTTAGAAAAAGATGAAGAAACTAAAGCCTTTGAAGCACTTCTTTCCAACATTGTCAAACCGGTGGTAAGTATTTCGTTTATTTTCTTTACATTTATATTTACTATGTTCATAGAGGATTTTGGTATATTTTGATTTAAGCCTTACTTCATACTTAATTCTATATGAGGAATATGAGGTCAATTATGAATCAATATGGGTCTGACAGGAGAGAAAAGTTATCAGTGAAGCAGAATATTCAAACAAGAATTCATTTTTTTAAAACAAGGATTTATATATGCTATTGAAAATCATTTGGACCAGGCAAAGATTAATAAAGAATGTAGATACAACTAATTACCAAGTTTTAAAAAAACTATACATGTGATTTCCATATCCTATCTAATAAAGAGGGAATATGCTAATTGACCCTCATGCTGCAAGGATGGCGGCACTCACAGCCAATAAGGAGGGAATATGCTAATTGACTGTCCCGCCCTCAAAGATAGCAGCACCCACCACCAATAAGGAGGGAATATGCTAACTGACTACTCCACCCTCAAAGGTGGCCGGCACCCACAGCCACGAGATGGCGGTGTCCACTTAAATCAAAATATACCAAAATCCTCTATGAACATAGTCACCCCCACTGGGATGGCAGGTGCTCTGCACACCTGCCTCCGGAGACCCAGAGTCCCCTCAGGCCCCCTGCCGCCCAGGGCAGGCCTGAGGCACAGGCAAGCTTTGGATGGCGGCTCCCCAACTGCCCAGGGCTGCCTGAGGCACAGGTAACCAGGGCCTGCTGAGGCTTGCACTGCTGGCAGTGGTAGCAGCAGAGGTGTGATGGGGCGTTGCCTTCCCCTGATCGCTGGGTCACCTCCTGCCCCTGAGGGATCCCAGACTGTGAGAGGGGGCAGGCCAGGCTGAGGGGACCCCCCATCCAGTGCATGAATTTTCATGCACCGAGTCTCTAGTAAAATATATCCAACTAACTCCAGATACAAAAATAGTTAAATAATATCAAACTGTACAAGAAAATGAATGTTCCTCAATCCTTTATAAGTGTAGGTATATTAGAAGAAATCAACAAAGGGTATGTCAGGAGAAATGGCTACCTATAATTTTCTGCATGTTTTTTAGATAGCCTAATAGAAAAAAAACTTGCATCAAATATAAGAAAATTTGCATCAGATTAACAATAAGTGAAGTCCTCATACAGTGATATTTTTTTAAACCCATTAAGACCCTAAAGACTTGTTCACTAGTAATCAAGAGAAATATAAATTTAACTTCTATGAAACTGTGTAGTTCTCTTTCTCAATAAAAAGCTATACGAACAAAAATGTGTGAACAACTATATGTTAACAAACTGGACAACCTGAGCAAAATGGACAATCCTAAAAATTCCTAAAAATAGGTAATCTTCCAAAACTGAATCAGGAAGAATCAGAAAACCTGAATAACAACTGATGAAATAGAAGCAGTAATCAAAAAATTCCCAGCAAACAAAAGCCTTGGTCTGGACAGCTTCACAGGAGAGTTTTAACAAACTTCAAAGAACGACTATCACCTATCCTCCTCAAACTATTCCAAAAAATCCAAGAGGAAGGAACACTTCTATGCTGTTTTTATGAGGCCAGCATTATCCTAATTCCAAAATCAGATAAAGACATTACAAAGAAAGAGAATTACAGGCCAGTTATCTGTTGAACATAGATGCTAAAATCCTGAACAAAGTATTAGCAGAATGGATCCAGCAATATATTAAAAAGATCAGGCACCATGACCAAGTGGGATTTATTCTGGGGATGCAAAGCTGTTAAATTATTTGCAAATCAATGAATGTGATACATAAACAAAAGACAAAAATCACATGATCTTTCAATATGTGCAGAAAAAGCATTTACAAAATCTAACACCCATTTTTAATAAAAACTCTCAGCAAAGTGGGAATAGAGGTATCTCCACCCCTCAACATAAAAAGGTCATATATGACAAATCTATAGCCAACATCACACTCAATGGGCAAAACTGAAACCATTTCCCCTAAGAATAGGAACAAGACAGGGATGTCCGCTTTCACCACTCTTATTCAACATAGTACTAAAAGTCCTAGCCACAGTGATCAGAAACAAGAAGAAATAAAAGGCATCCAAATTGTAAAGGAGGAAGTAAAATTCTCATTCACAGATGACATCAGTATTGTACATAGAAAACCTTAAAGATTCCACCAAAAAACTAGATTTTATAAATGAATTTAGCAATGTAGCAGAATACAAAGTTAACACCCAAAAATCAATGGCATTTTTATATACCAATAATGAATTAGCAGAAAGAGAAACTAAAAAAGCAATCCCATTACTATTGCAACAAAAAATAAGATACTAAGGAATAAACTTAAGCAGGGAGGTAAAAGATTTGTACTTAAAAAACTACAGGTCATTGAAAAAAGAGATAGAGGAAGATATAAACAAGTCGAAGAATATACCATGTTTATGGATTGATAGAATCAACATCATTAAAATGTCCATAGTACCTAAAGCATTCTACAGATTCAGTGAAATCCTTATTAAAATACCAAAAGCTTATTTCACAGACCTAGAATAAATATTCCAAAAATTTATACGTAATCAAAAAAGACCCCAAATAGCCACAGAAATCTTGAGAAAGAACTATGTTGGAGGAATCACAATACCAGATATCAAGTTATACTATAAAACCAGTGTAATTAAAACAGCCTGGTATTGGCACAAGAATAGGCATATAGTTCAATGCAACAGAACAGAAACCCCAGAAATTAACCCAAGCCATTACACTCAATTAGTATTTGATAAAGGAGACAAGACCATACAATGGAGTCAAGACAATCTCCTCAATAAATGGTGTTGGGAAAATTGGACATATAAATGCAAAAAAATGAAACTAGACCACCAACTGACACCATTCGCAAGAATAAACTCAAAATGGACAAAAGACTTTAAGTGTAAGTTGTAAAACCATAAAAATTCTAAAGGAAACCATAGGCAGCAAAATCTCAGACATCTCCCATAGCAATATGTTTGCCATACATCTCCTAGAGCAAAGGAAGCTAAGATGAAAATAAACAAATTGGGCTACATCAAAATAAAGAGTTTCTGCTCAGCCAAAGAAACCATCAACAAGATGAAAAAGGAGCCCACTTCTCCAAAGTTGATATACAGATGGCTAAGAGACATGAAAAATTGCTCAAGGTCACTGATCATCAGAGAGATGCAAATTAAAAGGACAATGAGTTATCACCTTATACCTGTCAGTATGGCTCCCATCAACAAATGACAAGTGCTGGCAAGGATATGGAGAAAAGGAAACCCTAGTGCACTGCTGGTGGGAACCCTAGTACACTGCAGCCACTTTGGAAAACAGTTTTGAGTTTCCTCAAAAAATTAAATATGGAACTGTCATTTGACCCAATGATCCCACTTCTAGGAATATATCCTAAAAGACCCAAAACACCAATCAGAAAAAATGTATGTACCCCTATGATCATAGCAGTGCAGTTTACAATAGCTAAGACTTAACAGCCCAATGTCCATCAGTAAATCTATAATAACAAAAGCGTAATATGCAAATCGACCTAACGACTGAACAACAGAATGACTGTCCGGATGAACTTCCAGACAACCATGCTATGACATGCACTGGTGCCAGGCCAGCCAAGGCAGGTGTAATGTAATTGGTTGGGTGACCCCGCCATCACCCCACGATCGCCCACAGAGGGAAGCCCAGGCTATCTAGCTGGCAGCTCTGTGGCAGGTGGGTGGGGCCTCCCTGTGCAGGGCGACCCATCTGGGGGCTCCACAATCAATTGCCCCACAGAGGGAGGCCCAGGCCAGCCAAGCAATCACACCCTTTGCCTGTCACCCACAGAGGGAAGCAACCAGTGCTGGGGGGCGGGGGTGGGCAGCACCGCACAGATGGCAAGCAGTGGCAGTGACAGGGGCAGGGCCAGTTGCCCACAGCTGGGGGAAAATCAATGGCAGCGGCGGGGGCAGGGTCAGCTGCCAGCAGCCGGGGGAAGGAAAGCCCCAATAGGCCCTGATCATTGGCAAGGCCTAGGGACCCTACCTGAGGGGTCCCGGATTGCAAGAGGGCACAGGCCAGCCTGAGGGACACCCGCCTCCCTCCCTCACCCACCCCTACATTCCCCCCTCTCCCCAACACAAATTTCATGCACCAGGCCTCTAGTGAATAGATAAAAAAGCTGTGATACATTTACACCAAGGAATACTATGCAACAATAAAAGAGAAGGATCTCTTACCCTTTGAGATAGCATGAATGGACCAGGAGAGTATTATGCTAAGCAAAATAAGCCAATAATAGAAAGACAAGTATCACATGATTTCACTCATATGTGGAGTTTAACAAACAAAATAAACTGATGAACAAAATATATCCAGAGTCATAGAAACATGGAACAGACTGAGGAATCTCAGAGGAAAGGTGGGAGTGGGTGGGTGGGAAGAGATCAGCCAAAGAACTTGTATGCATATATGCATAACCCATGGACACAGTCAGTAGGGTGATGATGGCCTGGGTGGGAGGATCGAGGTGGGTTAGAAGAGGTCAATTGGCGGGGTGGGAGGAAAGAAGGGGACCTATGTAATACTTGCAGCACTACAGATTTTTTTTAAAAAGGAAAAAAATTGTATGTTCCAGCACTAATATTAACAAAAATAAAACAAAGGAATGCATAGATAAATTAGTATGTTTCTACTGGCCAGAATGATATAGCCACTTAAAAATATGGTTTTGGCCCTGGCCGGTGTAACTTGGTTGGTTGAGCATCATCTCGGCACTGAAAGGTCACCAGTTCAATTCCTGGTCAGGGCACATGCCCAGTTTGCGGGTTTGGTCCCCTTTGTGAGAAAACTAATCTATGTTTCTCTCTCACATTGATGTTTCTTTTTCTCCCTCCCCCTCTCTCTCAAAAATCACTAATATATATATATATATATTTGTATATTTGAAGACTGCAAAAACTTAGAACAATGCTTTTGTAAGGAAAAGTGCTGGGGATCAGACTATTTGGACTTCATGATTACAGCCATATGAAGAAAAGCCTTTGAAAAAATTAGAGTAAGACTAGAAGAGAAAACCAAAATATCACAATAGTTCATATTACTAGTCTTTTCCTTTCTCTGTTTTTTTAAGAGTTATGACTTCATTTCATTTGAAAAGCAGCTAACAAGTGCCAGTGACTAATTGAATCCCAATATTTTATAACTAATATGGTAAAATCTGTAAGTAACACATAAATGTAGAGAGTGAAAATAAATTTCTTTTTACCCACTTGCTCAATTTAATCATGCTTAACAGTTTGGAATTCCTTCCAGTACTATTTCAGTTTATTTGTATGTGTCTATCCAGCAAAATGTAAATTTTTTCTTTTGTCTCTTTATGAAAAAGGGGTTATACCAGCCGTGGGCGAACTACGGCCCGCGGGCCGGATCTGGCCTGTTTGAAATGAATAAAACTTAAAAAAAAAAAAAAGACCATACCCTTTTATGTAATGATGTTTACTTTGAATTTATATTAGTTCACAAAAACACTCCATCCATGCTTTTGTTCCGGCCTTCTGGTCCAGTATAAGAACCCATTGTGGCCCTCGAGTCAAAAAGTTTGCCCACCCCTGGGTTATACTGTACCCTATTGCTTGTGGCGAGCACTGTTATGCCTTAGCAATCTTTCTGTTACTACATTACTCTTTGAAGAGCTGCATAGTTATCCATGTGGTCATTTCATCAAAATATTTATCACCATGACAATCAAAATATGTATTGCGCCCTTGCTATATGCCAATAAATTAAAAACAAATATACAAATCATGTGTGGTTATAAAAAGTGCTACTACAGAAATAGGGTGATACGATAAGTTACTGGGAAAAGGGGAGTTATTTAAATAGAACAATCAGAAAAGCTTTCTCTGAGCCTCTGAAGAGTTACAAAAGGCACAAACGTTGGAAGGAATAGGAAAGGGAGAGCAGAAATAAGCATGGCAAGCTTGCCAGATAGAAAAAAAAAACCATTAGCATTTATTAAACACTGATAAAAGTAATTTTTGGTGTCCAAAAGAAAAAACTCTACCTGTGCCCCGCCACCTCCAAAAAAATCCATGGAAAAATATTTTGTGCTAAGTTATCTAAGAAATTCTTTGCTCTAACTTTTGTACAAGGATGGTTGTTACTCATAACACTTTCTCCACAAAGGGCTACCTTTTCATTTTACCCCATTTTAGGAAGTTTTGAGTAAGACAGTCACTAATCTAATAGGCTACTATGGTCTTGTTTCTTTTGACAACCCTAAATAATAGATTTGGGTGCTATAATTTTCCTTCTGATTTGTTCTCTCTTACGAATTGAGCTGTATGTATACATATAAATTAATGTAAACAGAATTATTTCATAATAACAGCTAACATAAGTTTCCTAGTGTCAGACTCTGTCCAAAGTACTTTGAATACACATATACATTACTTTCTTTAATTTCTACAACAACCCTCTGTACAATTTTCCCTATTTTACAGATGAGGCAAGAGTTGTTTTAATAAGTAGTATTAAAGCTGAGATTGAAATTCAGGCATTATTCTTCTAAGATCTAGATATATCCAAATTAGATGAACTTTAAAAGTAATTTGATAGCCTTAATAGAATTATTTGAATGATATAATAACTAGTGCTAGAAGCATTTCTCATTATATAATACTAAAAGTATAATTTTTGAGGCAAATAAAGCTTGAAACAATTTTTTAAAAGAATTTCTTGCCCAATATTATGGGGAAGAGGTAATTAATAAAACAATAGCCCTCCCTGTATCATAAAACATAAAGTAATGCTGATGGTTTTGTTTTGCTTTACTTTGTTTTAAGGGTTTTTTTTAACAGTTTGGGTAGCTATGCCTTTATTAAATCATTTAGAATACCAAATTAAATTTATTCATTTACTTAATCATTCCACAAATACGTGATCATTTACAAAATGTGAGATAGAAGCTGTAGATAGAATGGAAAGCAAAAGGCAGGCATGGCCTCTGCCCTCAGAACTGCAGTTAATAGAGTAAGCATCACACAGTAAATATAAAACTGTATCTATGAGGTGTCACAACAAAGAAAGTACTATAAGAATCTATATATATAAAAGCCTAAGCAACCATCTGACTGGTAGCTATGAGGCGCAGTAACCACCAGGGGTCAGACACTCAATTCAGGAACTGCCGAGATGTGTTGACTTGGCAGCGGCAGTTCTTGGGTGACACATCCGGAACCAGAGAGAGGGAGCCCAATTCCGGGGTGTGTCACCCAAGAACCGTCCTCTCGCAATCTGGGACCCCTTTGGGGGATGTTGGAGAGCTGGTTTTGGCCCAGTTCCCAGGCCGAGGGACCCCACTGGTGTACGAATCCATGCACTGGGCCTCTGATAATAGGGGGACTAGAGCTTGACAGGGATGTCAAACAAAGGTCCCTAAGGAAGGATGATTGAACCAAAATTTAAAGAAAAAGTAGTGGTCGGGCGCTATGGACAGTGGGAGAGTGTGGGGATAGTATTGCAAACAACCAGCATTTGAAAAGAACTGAAATGTGACACATTTGAGGAACCAAAATAAAAGAAGAAAAGCTCAATCATTGTGACTCAAGTGTAGTGTATGCGGGAGATTATCAAGCTAGTCTCAGCCTTAGATGTGCACTCAGGAGTTGAGTGACCTGGGATATTTGTTAATCTTTTTCTTCCATAAAATGTTGCATGATGAGGATGCATGTAGATCCTCACATGTGAGGATGTAGATCCTCACATGCTGGTGGATAAAAAGTGGTATCTTGTTTTAGTTAACATGTACTTAATTATGATGCAGTTACACATAATTTCATATATTACCCATTTATATTTATGAGTCTTTGGACAGTCCATGTTCTTTCCTCATTTTCCTCTTGAGTTTTTCATCTTTTTCTTTTGGTCTTTAAACTTTTGTTTAACCCACCTGCCCATTCAGAATAAATTATATCTCATCTACAAATGAATAGGTTTCTATTTGAAATCCATTGTATCTAAGTAGACACATGTATATATTTTATTTAATCTTGAAACACTATTATATTTTTCACTGTTCGTTGTGTACGTTACAGTTGCTTCCTAGAGCTTTTAAATATTGTGTTTTTGCAGGCCTCAGACATCCAGGCAAGAACAGTAGTACTTACCTGGTCACCTCCTTCCAGCTTCATTAACGGCGAAACAGATGAGACTACTGTACCAGAGCTCTATGGTTATGAAATTCTGGTCTCAAGTACTGGAAAAGATGGGAAATATAGAAGTGTATATGTGTAGGTATTTGTTATATCTTACTCCCTCCCATTATATAAGTTGTGGTTTATCATAAGGAGCTTAATACTACCTTTGTTCTACTTTTCTCTTTTCATGCTTTTATTTTGAACTATAAATTGAGCAGTGATAGTGATTTCAATGTAAATAGTCCAAATGCTGGATGGTACACACAGGGAAAGCCCTTGCTTTCACTGACCACCTTTTTTATTTTTCAGTAGGTTCCCTAACAGATGGTTCACTATTCACATATTCCTGAGACATAAATATAAATTGTAATATGTAGAAGCCAGGACCAAAAATGAGAACTCTTAGATTACAAACTCATGAAATATGGTAATGCTCCTCTGAAGAGTTAGATTTAATTCTTATTTGTATAAGCTCATGTCCTATTGCAAAATGAATTTAGTGCCATTATTCCTCATTTGTATGTTGGTTTATTAATAATCGTAATTTGGAAACCTATCATAGTTCTCTTTTCTTGCTGCAAAGTGTATTTATTATACATTAAGTAGCCTTAGAAAGGTCAGTGGCTAAAATTGTAACATTTTTAATTGACTAGTTGTAAAATAAATTATTTTTCTGCTCTGCTGGTGTGGCTCAGTGGTTAAATGTTGACCTATGAACCAGGAGGTCATGGTCAGGGCACATGCCTGGATTGTAGGCTCAATCCCCAGTAAGAGTGGTTGGTGTGTGTGTGTTGGGGGGGAGAGGAAAAGGAGGGCACAGGAGGCAGCCTCTCTAATCATTGAATTTTCTATCCCTCTCCCTTCCTCTCTAAAATCAATAAAAATATATTTTAAAAAATAAAATAATAAATTATTTTTCTGTCCTTAGTCATATAGAAATTGCTTATTCTAGTGAAAAAATAGAGTAAAGTTGATTATTAGCTATAATTTAAGCACCAGAAAGATTATAAATGAGGTTGGTTAGTCATTCAAATGATCAATACAGAATACTGGATACATCAGCCTTTTGTGTGTTTTTTCCAAAAATAGCTAGTATAGGGAAGAAAGGAAAGTGAAATTACCCCAATAATTATCATCTAGTAACATAAGATTATAAAAATGTTGTCTCCTATCTCTCTTGAAACTTCCTTGTGTTTGTTCTATTCATTTTTCTTAAAAGAGACAAACCTATCTACCTTTATCCCCTTTTTACACCCTATCTAAGGGGATAAAGGACCATCAACATAAAGGGAGTTTTTGTGTGCTACTGGTCGTCTATAACTAGCTATGGTTGCTTTTTAATAGGTTTTATCTCCATTTGCAGCCTGACAAGAGAGAACAGAAGGGAAATTAGTCACTTCCTTTACCCTCCATTAAGGTCTCTCTCTGAGAATGCTGCTGTAACTGCCCTATTCATTAAAATGTATTTTCACCAATGAGACCTATTTGTTTTTTTCTCATAATATTTACTGGTTTTGACTTGAGAAACAAGGTAGCTGGAAAACAGGGAGGAAGGGATTGCAGAAGTCCAAAAAGTGGAGAGGAGAGAAACTTGGATGAAGGAAATGGAGCAGAGAACAGTGAATTTTTTTTTTTTTTTAAGAAATAGAAAAGAGGCTGGTTTGTTGGCTACATACCAAGTAATAGTTGTATGAAATGATTATTTTAAGAAGATGAGTATTGTTGTGTTTAAAAATGTCATAGTGGCTATGGGAAATGCTTTACTTTAAATTGCGATTATTGCTTTTTCTTATCTACTCATTAAACTGTAACATTTTAAAGTTTCACGTTATATTCTAATAAAATGCAATAGTGGCAGACTCCATGTAAAAATTTGGTTGTTTTATTTCAGTATTACATGTGTTATTTCTCATTTCAACTATGTGCAAAATGGATTTTTAAATAATATAAAATGGTTCTATATCTTGATTTGCTTACCACACTTATTTTATAGTAGTATGCAGGTACATACTTAAGTTAGGCACATATCCTAATTAAAGAAATTCCATATTAGGGGAATTTGAATATGATCACAGGTTGTAAAGTAAGAAGCAGAATAATTTTATAAAGTACCTACAGTGTACATAATGCATACATATCCTCCAGAAATGCTTTATTTGCCAGACAATGAAATATTACCTTTTTTCCCCCAGAGGAGAAGAAACAAGTGTCACTTTAAATGATCTCAAACCAGCAACGGAATACCATGCAAAGTAAGAAACCTCCTACATGTAGCTTTTCTATGATAGAACATAGGTAGTGTTATTTTTAATAATTTTCTTAAAAATCTAGAATGTAATTTAATTATTCACTTTGTATTAAAAACATGAACTTTCATAAGGCTTTTTTGGCACAATTATCAATACTTTCCCACAAAAGTAGAACATTTTAACTAGGTTGTTATATTGAAGGATTAGTTACCCTGTTTGTAGCACATAAGGATTGGAATAAATACACAGTTAATATATATAATATGTCTACAATATCTGGTTTAGCACTAGGAATTGTCCCAGCTTTTGAAATTTTTATAAAACAGAATCAAATAATATGTGACTTATACTTATGTATCTTTATTACATCTTTTTTTGGAATGAGTTTGAGATACTAAAATTCTTACAATTTCACATTTAATTGGGGTAACTTAGAAACTGTTTTACTCTGCATAGGTCTTCCATTGTGATTTACCAAAATTATAGACTCCAAGGACTTCCCTGGTTGGGGCTGAGTATAATGCATTTACTTAGTCATCTCCATTTTGAAAAAGAACATTTGTGATAGGATTATTCCTATTAAACTGTTAAATTAAATCTTCAGTTCTACTTCCTATGGATGAACACAATGTATTGTCTAACCTAGAATTCTTCAAACTGTGGATTGCAGCCATTATTGGATCGTGTAATTAATGTTATTGGGTTATATTCAGCATTTAAAAAAATTAAATGTTATCAAATGGAATGGAAGAGTATCAGTATATGTATAACTCTATTTAAGGATATTGTTTTGGGATATTGTTTTGCACATGTGTACACACACTAGTATTAGTGTGCCTGTGGACAATACATATTGCACAGACAGTTATGTCACAATTTAAAATGTATTTTTTACTTTTGGTTTGCAGTAAAAAAAGGTAAAAGCCACTGGTCTTTTTTTTTTTCTTTTTAATGGCCACCCTTTTAATGTGCATATTTTCTTAATAAACCGTTTAGAGGGGAACTTTCTAATTTGCAAGTGCTTAAAGGTGATGCTATTGAAGGGCTGTTTGCAATGATTCTGCAGGATAAAACTATTTATTTTATCACTGTAGAGTCCAGGCCGAATACAATTGTATAAAGGGAACTCCTTCAGAAACTGAAAGCTTTACCACCTTGAGCTGTGAACCTGACATACCTAATCCACCAAGGATAGCAAATCGGACCAAAAATTCACTCACTTTGCAATGGAAGGTAAGAATATTCTCTGGAGTATTTCCAACTGGATGTTTATTTCCTTTTTTCCCTGAGTAGTATTTCAATTATTTTTGTAGACAAAAACATCTTTAAGCTAACCTGCTCTTTACATATCTATATATATAAAAAGCCAGCAACTGGAATGACCAGTTGCTATAATGCCCACTGCAGCCAGTGAACCAGCCTGATCAGGGAGTGAGGCCAGCCAGCCAGCCTCCCATGGCCTCTTCCCTCAGCCAGTCCCGCCCCTGATCAGACTCTCCCACTCTGATCAAGGACAGGGCAGCCAGTCAACCTCTCCGAGGCCCTTCCCCCTGGCTGGTCCCACCCCCAATGGGCCACAACCACCCCAACTGGCACGCAGCCCCTCCCTCAGGCCAGCCCCACTCCTGATTGCCCCCTCTACCCCAATACAGGGTGGGGGCGACTGGCTAACCTCCTTCAACCCCTCTCCTCCAGCCTGCCTTCCTCCCGAAGGACCCCCACCACCCCAGTCGGCCTGCGGCCCTTCCCCGCAGACAGCTCCGTCCCTAATAGGCCCCCCCACTCTGATCAGGGGCAGGACCAGCTGGCCAACTACCCATGTCTCCTCCCCCAGGCCACTGGCCCCCAAACAGCCCCTCCCACCC